>NC_051162.1:76777988-77077988 GCF_013339745.2 Dermacentor silvarum | reverse complement strand
ACTTGTTTCGCCGCCTGACCCCAGCTGTAGAAAGCAGCTCGTCATAGAAGGTTGTTTCATGCTAGCCGCTTGTCTGGAACAAGCGGCAACCCTCGATGACCGGCTACGTCCTCCAGCTGCTCTTGGCAAGCGGTGATGCAAGTTTATATTCGCGCCATCGCAGCAGCAACAGCTTGCATCTCCATAAACGAAGGCAACTTTGCACTTTTTTATTAGAAACCAGGCAGTTAACCGTGCCAAGCGTGACACTGAATGACGGAGACTCAGAAATTACCGTATATACTCACGTAATGGCCACACCCGTGTAAAAGTCGCACCCAAAACCTTTTAAAAAATCTACAAAAGTATGTTTAAAAAGTACCCGTATATAAGCCGCACCTTGATTTTTATAAGGTTGTCAGTGTTATCTATTGTGTGCCATCACGGGGCGGTGGGGCGTCGCCATTTATTCCAGCCGGAAGGTGACGCGTTTCGGGAATAACCAAGAATAACCAAAGGCAGTGCAAGCGAGTACTGTAGTTCAATAAAGCCACGTACCACCGGAAATATTTACGGAAATAAATGTTGTGTCTTTTTCACCGTGTAATGGACGCACCACCAACTTTCACCTCAAACACGAGTACATACAGCAAACTTTCGGCGAAATTTGAGCAATAACAGTGCAATGATAGCACAAATTCTTTTTTCGAGCACTTGACCCTTTACGAAAACCTGCAGGATGTTGTGCAACTTATGTAACTAGAATCACGGGAGCTCATGGCTTAATACATTACATAAAAAGCCCACGTAAAAGCTCTGGACAAAATAAAAGCCTACGACGCCTCGCGACGAACATCAGATGCATTTTCACTAGATAATTTAGTGTATAGAGGCATTGCAATATTGCATGGCTTTCTCGTCATCTTTGTCTGTGTTCTCTCTTTTACACTTTTACCGAATGTTATAACATGCAATTTTCGACTTGGTGCGAATAGGCTAAATGAATCCAGGGCTCTCCCAAACCCCTAGTTTCTACTGTGAATAGTGAGATGGAGAGAAAGAGCAGCACAGTGGGATGACAAAAGTGAATATTTAGCCTATTAAAAAACAACACAACAGTTCTTTTCTGCTCTCTTTATTAGTGTGATACCTACTGTCGCAAACAGTGTCAAGGTATAAAGCTGAGAACATATTCAAGGACGAATACTTTCGAAGATATTTACACTTTGGCGACACATTGCGACAGGCAACACTTGACGCGTGCACGGATGAGTCGTGCTAACGCGACAGAGAAGCTCTCGTAGTGTCTCGTGGCATGAGTCTCGCGAAATCTTGCGAAAGTGAAACCATCGCTTAAAGTGATCACCCGGAAATACCGCCCCCGGCGTAGGGCTTATTCCGTGTATGAATTTGCTTCTCCTTATGTGCACTTTTATTGACTGTACTTACACCCGTCCTTTCCCTCTACTTATGAACATATGTTTATATTTTTGTTAAACACTTCTGTATTACATTTTCTTTTATTGAGAGCACGAAAAAATCATAAGTATAAAAGATACCGCGCTAGTAAGACGCTCACATAATGTAACCAATTCTCTACCTAACCTCGAGAAGGCTGGAAATCGTTTAGTGCGGACTCACAGCAACTATTACAGGCAGAATTTTTTGCATATGGTAACAAATTGTAAAAATTTATTCCGGCGTTTTCTTTTATGTTGCATGCCTTAGACGCTCAATACAGCCGCACTCATAATACCCACCCAAATAATTTTACATACTTCTAACAAAGTTTAGCAGTCATGGCCCCCAGAATCTGCAATATTTATCAAGGAAAATTGGTACGAACAAACATCCGTGCTCCAACTTACACTCATCAAAGCAATGTCGTATCCTTGGTTGATTTCTTTGTATTTGGGGTGCATAATAACTCGATGCACTGGAGCCTTATGTCCTCCCGAGGCTTCGCTTGTGTTGTAGTAGACGGTGGCGTCAACCAAGCTACGTTCACTTCATTGCAAAAAAAGTTTTTTATTATGCATGAGGTATGCCATAAGGTATGGGATATAAAAATGGCTTAAACTGTGCTCCTTACTAAAGTTTATTCAGTCAGTCAGAATTTTGAGAGTACGTGTTAGAAATTCAGCACGGGGCAACAAGAAACAAATAAAATATTTCGCAAAATACATGAAACTCAGTCAGAAATATATTTAAAAATTTCAATAAAGATTAGTTGAAACACTGTAATTTGGTAGGTTCGTACTTATCAGTATATTGTCTAATATTAATTGCGAGTTCCCTCATATGTAGCATTTTATAAAATTTGTAATCAATGTTTGTATGCCTAAAACTGTACCTAGAAGTAAATAATTTGAAGTAATAGTACTGGCCTTATGTTGAATAAAATATTCCATACCTCTTGGTCTCTTGGCATCACCATTTCTAATAGTGACCTACTTTAGTGAGCCCATGTTAACAGTGCATCATTTCATCCGCAAACGAAACTCTAACGCTAAGTTCACACTCAGCCTCGAAATGGACGGAAGGGGAGAAAAAAATCAGGAAATCCACTCGTGTCACTACCGAAGTGCGCGGACAAAAAGGCGGACAGACCGAGCGGTGTTGGACCAAACGACAAGGCTTTCAGCTTAACCGGAAGCTTCAGTAGCATATAAACTTCCGGTCACAATTTAATGAATTGCGGTCAAGGTGTCAGTGGTGATGCGCATCGGCGTACAAAAATACCACCCAGTTATGTATGATACAACTCACAGTATCGACAAAGATCTGCCCTAGAATAGCCAGGTTTGGATGAAGAGTACCGAGGAGCTGGGTATTAGCACGGGCAGCAGCAAAGCGTTGGCGTTTCTAAACTTCTGACGCTTTTTCACAGGATGGGCGAATCCACCACCACCGATACCAGGGCATTCGCTCCTTAGCTGGTGCTTGTGCACATTGAGACAACTAGGTAAATGTATTGAAACTTTTTTCTTCCTCTTCCGTGATTAGAGCTAAAGAAAGGAGCAGACTAGAGGTGAAGTTACGCAATATCACTCCTTTTGATGAGAGATGGGGCAATGAATAAACACACGGCTTAGAATGGTGTGGTGACGAGCGCCACCACGCGGACAAATGTACCCACAGTAGGTACATGTGAAATTGGCGGCGGCGATTGCAAAGCAACTGTAACATTTTAGACATGCGCGGAAAACAATTCGCCCCGCTTTAGCCTTTTCGCTCTCTTTTCGCTTTCCAAGTGTGAAAGAAGCCTTAAATTATCTTGCAATTGTCGGCATGCACTGACACTCGGCTATTTGCTACCATCTAAGCGAGTCGTCATATCTAAAGTAAAATATGCATCGGCCAGATAAGTTACACCAACGAAACCTTAGTAATCAGCTTGACGTAGTCAAAAATTGTATCAATGGTTTTATTCTTTGCATTCATGCAAGACCAACATTTCATTCCTCCAATTTGTCTCGTCACATCGCAAGCACTTTGTTATTCTGCGAAATTTATTTTACTTCACCTAATCGCGAGCCTTCCATCGAAAGATACTTCGCACGTTTACAAGTGTTTGCACATTGCAATGTCGATATTGAACGCGACCATCAGAAACTTTTTTTAGCCTCTCACTTTGACCAAGTCCACAACAACTAACTGAGCCTTCCCCACGACATCACTGTCATCAATTGATGAACAACTTTTCTATACTCTGTTTACGCTCCCTTACACTTTTCTTTTGTAATTCTAACAGAATGTTAGTTCCAACTAATCATTTGTGTAATACTTGTATAACAGTGCCTCCGGCTTAATAAAATAAATAAATTGTTGAAGTAGTCGCGCAGCTTGAGCCCCTTAGTCCTCGCCGCTGTTCTCTGACCTAAACAAATGAATGCTGTAGCAGCCACAAATTTCTCGTTTTCATTAGTAAGAGACTGGGAAATTTTACATTGGTCTTACTCATACCAAAATATCTTCTTTAGATGTTGTTTACAAAAAATGGTTAACAGACTATTGAAATTTTTTTCCGGAATTTATGCATGACGTTATCTAATTAGTACAAATTATACGTGCTTGTGAATGACAATGTCATTTTTTACATGTTAGACGAATGACACCTGATTAAAATCTTCCGCTTCTTCAGGCAAACAAGGCAATTTATTCCATTTGAAAAGAACCTCCATCAACTATTAAAAATGCATATGCAATATGTGTCCAAGTTATTTTTGCAGGCTTCCACATACAGGATTTTTTTTACTACACATCAATGGGAAAATAGGAGCATAATCTTTTGCAAAACATAGGAACTTTTCTACATTATCTTGGTTGTGCGAATAATGCGTGTCTACAAAATTCATATTAACTAGTTTAATGTCGCTGACTGAAATTATTTCCTTCCGTTTATGGGAAGGAAAAATGCAAAGGTTCGTAATTACATAGATCAAACAACCTTGGCAACGAATGACATTGCATTGTTCTATTGTAATACTTTGAAAAGCAATACATACAACTTACAGAACACATTCGTATAAGTATTCGGTGACGCCCGCATTGTTATTGTGCAGGAAGTTTAACGAATTTTACGCTGGATTCGAAATGTGACAAGCTACACGTTTCTATTTAGAAATTGTACTTGTTTCGGCAAATAGAATGCGTTCCCCATCGGCACGTCACTGGTGACGAGAAAAGACGGGGTACATGACACACAGCCTCAATAACCATCGTCAAACAAAAGTAGCCCTCTTGCTCCTTCACCGTTTATGTTGCAAAAGCAATGCGCGTCGTTCAATTTTTAAGATAAGGTAATCATTCATAAGCGCCACCGAATATTCTAGCCTAGTGGCAAGGCTGTCTATGCATGTACAAGAACAAAATGTATTTCGAGTGAGCTTAAAAAGCCCGAGGCTCAAGGCAAGGAAACGAAGACAAGTAAACAGTTACCTCTAAGAAGAGCAAACGAAAACAAAGAGCCGTGTGTCGTTCTCCTTTCTCTTCTTTCCTTTCACGATTCACACCACGCGCAGCACTCACGCGATTCACCGTTCACAGTTTGTCATTCCCGTTGTACTCGAGCTATATCGTCGAGCCGTTGCAGTAATAAAATATTAGTTCCCAGGTAAAATAACTGAACCATTGCCAGAGCGTACTATTACTGCGAAAGAAAATCATTTTGCTCATAGATTTCATGAAAGGTTGCGTACAATTCCAGTCAAGCATGCCTGTTACTCACGGAAGCTTCAAACAGTGTGCCGCTGTTAATATGACCTTGTTTGTTAAAATGCTTCCACCACAGCGTAGCATCTGATCTTGGCCGTTCTCGTCTCTTAAGGTTGTGCTGACGTAAACCTAAAGGAAGAAATGTGAGATCCGGAAATAACATTCAACATGCTTTGACACACTGTCACCTCGTGATACTAAACTAATACTGCACAACTGATAAGTCTGTGAAGTAATGGTAAACAAATGTAAACACACGTGCTAAAAGTACCGCTGATAGTAGAACAACAGGAGCAGTCATCATTTTTGCGCGCGCTCAGGCTACGTTATAAGTTCGTCCTTGTTCAGTTGTGTTTCAGCATGAACACAGAGTTTTTCTTCGAAAGGAAAGCCATTTGGTTACTTGCGCGATGCTCTGGATGCAGTTGAGAGTGAAAAAAACGTAGAAGAAGACATTGATATTGTGTTGCTAGAACCTGTTTGGATACGGATGAGTAGGTAGGTGATGACGACAACCCCAATGCTTTCGCCGTGAACGACGTCTGCGGTTATTGAAGGTTAGCAAAGTCTGCAACAATATTACCTCAAATTGGTTTCATAGTAATAGCAATGTTAAGGACACTTAGCCGCGCTCAGGATGTCGGCGTGTTTGGACGCCGATGGTGTATAGTAACAGTCGCTACCACGAAAGAATCGTAAAGCAGCTGCGATGCCGCTCTTGTCAAGCCCGAGCACCATGGTGATGTGAGCAGTGCAAGGCCACTTTGTGCCTCGAAAATGGGTGCTTCCAAAAATTTCAAACGAGGAGGTGGGAGCGCGATAGATAGTGTCTTCGCCATTAAAACCCCATGCGCCAGTGTACTAGATTAAGTACACCATTGTACCTTGAGAACCAATAGATATTTCACGATAGTTTTGCAGAGGTAATATTTGCGTTTTTCTTTCATCGTTTACAAATTATGATGAAAATTGCATCGCTAGTTTTATATGGGTCATAATGGGTTTATTAATGGGTTAAAAAGGCGATTAAGGATAAAAAGCGAAATTGTTCTGTGTTATTACGTTCTGCTATTTTTGGAATGCAAACCGGGATATTATGTCAGGCTGCCGTGAATTATTCTTTGATACACGGCAGTTCTAATCCGAAAAAAATATACATTTTGTTAGACTGATAAAGCATACGCTATGTTCCTTACAATCCATGGTATTTGCAACTTGTTCATTTTTTCTCCGTTGATGATGCGACCTAATGGTTCCGAACGCCCGCACTCTGGAAGAGATACGATAAGCATTGTCGTGAGTCTGGGCCCGAATTCACAAAAACTTCTTACGCTAGAATTTCTTGTAAAAAATTTTTAGCCAATCCGGATGCCATTTATATCATGGTTGCCAGGTTGCCAGCCAATGGCAAAGTGAAATTACAAAACAAAAGCTTTGTGAATATGGCCCCTGTTTCTATTTTCAGAAAGAATGTGTCGTATGCTTGACTCTAACAAATACTTGACTACGTAGCCCAATTCCTTCGACATGACCCAGAGTATTACACTAGTTCGCCTAGCCGAATTTTATTCATTACAGCAGGGAGGTTTTTCGGGTAAGTCCATCAGTCGTATTGAGATACCAAATAGCACCAA
Source organism: Dermacentor silvarum (assembly GCF_013339745.2). Taxonomy (NCBI): domain Eukaryota; kingdom Metazoa; phylum Arthropoda; class Arachnida; order Ixodida; family Ixodidae; genus Dermacentor; species Dermacentor silvarum. The sequence continues at coordinate 77,071,158 of NC_051162.1, read as the reverse complement.
GACTACAAGAACGTACATAAAAATGACAACACATGGCGCTGCGGTTAGCAATGCATGTTGTAGCTTTCGTTTTTTTCGATATAATCTCTTTGTGAAATTTGTGCACTTCGAGTTAATGCGTGAAAACATTTGTCGATTAAGATTGTGCGCGATAAGCGTTGAAGTTGCTTACGTCAAACTAAAAGCCGGGTGAAAGAATTTCTTCAACGTGGTAGTGCTACAGAAAACAAAAAGAAAGTGGTGATTTCTAAAAAGCTTCAATTAGGGGGTCTAGATGCAGCAGGCTTAAACCGTTTTCCAGTTCAATACACTTCTCACAAAGTACATGAAAACACAAGACTTATAAATCTGCAAATATATGCAAACGAATAGAGTGAGTGCTTCCTGCATTGCTATTAACTCTGTAGCGCCACCACCTAGTAAGACAAATTGAACGTATTTTTTATCTCGAACCCCGAAAATTCAGCAGTTCTGGCTATCTTGCGCTGCCTAAAGTAAAAAAAAAATGCTCTGTGCATGCTGTATCTTGAATAAAAGTGGAATTCACAACAAAGCGAAAGTTTAAATATACCAGAACATTACGAAACACAGCTTCATACTATAGTGCTTTATGCGATGCACGTAGAAAAGCAACGTGCGCGTGTTAAGTGCCAACGTGCACGAAGACTTGGTCACGAAGATAAAATAGACAACGGTGCGAGAAATAAACTAAAGCTTTTCCTCCCAACGCAAGTGCCCACAAAAAGTGTTCCATGATGTGACGGACCGAAGGAGTGTTCCATGTTGCATAAGTGTTATAAAAGTGCTGCATGTTTTGACTGACATGCCTTCATGCACAAAGAAGTGCTCTAAAGAAAATCCTCGTGAATAACTTTACTCACTAACCTGATCGGGAATGCCTTTTTGTTCCCCGCTGTTTGCGGCAACTTACCTGCGAATATCATAAATAAACAAGGTATAAAACACATTTCAAGAAATATAAACCTAATGTTGTCTATGCAAACGACTGCCAATAGTGTAAGTCGCTTACGACTATTCTTAACACTGGAAACTCTTAGGCAACATAATTTATTCAGGGATTGTTCCCGTGGCTGCGTAGTACTCGCACCTATAATTCCGTACAGCTTGTTAAAAGAGTTCCAAGAGACTTTAAAATTAAATATAATCTTATCCGTAATAATTTTACATTAAGGGCGTTTTTGTTAATAATTCAAGCTGTTTTGATTCGGTGCACCGAGATATGCAGCAATGCATCTTCCTGAATTGCTTACATTCGGAGCACCGGGACAGCAGGACACAGGAGCGACTGACAGACACAGTCGGCGGTAAACATCGATGCAGTGCTGTGTCGCTCTTATCTACTGTGTAGGGTGCGCTATATACCTAATCTCATTATAGTATGGTGTACCAACAGACCCAACGTGATATCCTAGTGTATCTTATAAACGGACAGAGGTACATTATCCCCAAGAACACTAGTCCAGTAGGTGCACCTTGCGGGTAGAGAACAATTACCAGAATGTGCGCTTCGACCACATTCCTGTATTTTCATTCAAGCACGCCGACAGAGTTCTCTAAACATTCCACACCTCGCGGGCCATCGCATCATTGTTTTGTACATAAGTTAAACAAAGGGAAAAAGCAAGAGTACATCTTCGAAGACCACACAATGACAAATCGCAAGACCAATCGCAAGACCAAGCGAAACAGCACTTGCGTGATGAGCAAGGAATATTGCCGTCAGCACAATGATTGTGAGCCATCTTCCCATGTCGCTGCGCAAACCGTGTATTGAACCTGAAATCGCGATGTAAGTGTTGTCGAGCGCTTCGTGAAAGGCTGATTGCGTACTTGCATGCATTTGCTAGCCGAAACTGCTACATTCTATGTCTGACAGAGGGCCCATGAAACTGCCAAAGATTTCGCAGCTGGTTTTTTGAAGCACTGAAGTAGTCTACAAAAAATGTTAGCGTGAAACATGTTGCGTCGTTTTCTTATATACTATATTATTGCAGTCTAAGCGTCGCGTATTTCTTTATCTAATATGTAGTACGAGTAACAGGCATGTAGAAACATATAGAGCGGCCTATAAGTTATGACTCGTATATATTCGTCAGTCTTCAAACTTCAAAAACATTCTCACGACGCTGCTGGCTCGTTTGATGAGAGCAGGCGATTTTATTGGAGCTTTGCTGTCGCCTTCCTTTCTTTTCCCTTCTTTTTTCGCTCTATTTCGGAATTGCAAGTGATTGCGCCACGTTTCGCGGTGAACTGCTAGAGTGATTGAATAGTTCTGTTCTCCAATCTTCATCGTTCATGCATTTAACAGTTCCAACATTGCAGCACTTCAGTGGCTGTGAAGAAGGCGACGACATAATATGCTCTCTGTAAACATTACCTTTTATTAGATACATAGAATAAACACTGAATACACAAATTAATAATAACATTACAAATAAATAAATACAGGTCATCTCGTGCGTCCTGTAGTGGGGAATATGTGAAAAGAGAGAATATAAAGCCCCCCAGTGGTGGGTAAATATTACGTACACCACACAAACTTACCGAAACGTCTAATGCTGTGTAGAGCAGGGCTGCGTCAAAAATAAAATAAAAGGTGGTTTAACCCACAAGGTAGGGCTTTGAATGCGATAACAAGGTCCAGCTTTGCGTTGGATCTCATTGGACGGTGTTCTATCAGTAAGGGAAGGGGGCGCATCATGACAGCTGGTAATAGTCAAAAGACAAATTTCTTGCAGTGTGCTTGTGGTGTGATGAATAAAGAACATGTTACACAAGTCAGAGCATGCCAGTGATTGATCAATCTCTATACATTGTGATAAGGTGTCATTACATTTTAGCGACATAGATACGCAAGGCAAGTATACAACCTCCGTGTATACTTGTGGTGTAATCAGTGTATATGTAATCTACATATAGATTTCATGTCATGCATGCATATGCGACAATTTAATTATGTTTAAAGGACAGCGCTGTTCTTCCATTTGATCTTGACGCAATTAACGTGTAGTTCTCAACATTGTTAATGCCACTAACCGTGTGATTGATATTCCTAATACCAACTCGATTACCGACAACATAATAGAGCGTGGCTCTTTTTGCTACTATATTGGTGTTCAAGTAACTTCAAATTTAAGATACAAACGGGGCATTGAGCACAATCAATCTTCCGCAAATCTTTCGCTGGACTTGCTGAAGCGGAACATGAAACACGCTCCTTTACCCTCGCAGCAGACTAGCATATGTCACCCTAATCCACTCAAAGTTCAATAATGCGTCTGAAACAGGGTCCCTGACAATGCATGCGGTACATCACTGACGACACTGTACCCATTAAAAACAATGCTGCTTCATTTATTTCTATTATTCACGACACTCAAACATACCAGCCCAAACATGCAGCCCTTGTAATATTTATTTATTTATGTCTATCTATCTACATATATATCAACTAATTTATTTATTTATTTATTTATTGACAGATTGCCCATAGCACCTTGCCGACACTACAGTAACGGGGAGGGGAGATGGGTACAACACATACACAAAATTTGCAGCTACATTATTATTATTATTAAACAATTCACAAGGAACGTCCGTCATCCTGTGGAAATATTGTGCCATAAAAAGAAAATCCCGAAAAGGGACAACATTACGCGACAAAGCAGTAACAAAAGTCCATTGATGATGTGTGGTGTTTTATGGCGCAAGGGCCAGTTATGACCAAAGAGCGCCATGCCAGTGTTTGTGAGTGTGCAGTGGAGCGATGAATTCTGAGAAGTATATGAAGCATGGCTGTAAAGGGGCCTAAAAATAATCGCTGTAAAATGCGTAAAATATACATGTACTAAAATCATGGCAATGACTCATGAGGTGTACTATGAAATGAAGAATGCACTGAGAAAGAATGACACGGTATTTAAAATATTTAAGATGCAGTAATTGGCAAATAGCACTACTGCCTAAACAGAGCCCTTGAACCACAAGGGCCTGGAGGCATGTGCTATAAAAACTGCTATCACAGCGGCATCCTCTGGAAAGAGGATGCGCTACGACCTTAATGGGCTAATAACATGCAGGACCACATCGTTCAAGAAATCGACGACTGCTTTGGCGTTATAAAGCGGTTCTTCACCAAGAAACATGATGGGATGAAGAGGCACATGATACCGGTACGCTTGAGGAAAATATTTCTTTCTCTCTGTTTCGGCTTCCCGACACTCCACGAGGACATGGAGGACGGTCAGCCTCTCACCACATCTACCACAGGTTGGTGGTTCATCACCAGTAAGCAAAAAATTGTGGGTGCCATATGTATGCCCTATTCTTAGACGACAGAACAGGACATCAGTTCGTCGTGTTTTCGTTACGGGGGCCAGAAACCTAATTGTGGTTTAATCATGTGAAGTTTATTATTTATTTCAGCGTCCCACAAGTGTTGCCAGTGGCTTCGTAGCTTCTTTCGCAAGAAAGGCTTCAAGTCTGTTGCAGGAACAGCTACTGTATGATTACTAGTGTGCAATGCAGCTGATGTGGCCATTTGGTCAGCTCGCACATTACCCTCAATGCCTCTATGGCCCGGCACCCAGCATATAATGACATGCTGGTAGGATATATACGCTCTGCATAGAGTGGAATAGAGCTCAATGAGTACAGGATTTTTGTGTTTGCAGAGTGACATCAGGGCTTTCACAACGCTTAGAGAGTCTGTAAATATAACTGTTTTTTGAAGTTTTGTTTTCGTTATATGCTTCACAGTTGACAATAGTGCATAGGCCTCAGCCGTAAAGATACTTGTTTCCGGGTGGAGTACACCGGATTCCGAGAAAGATGGGCCGACGGCTGCATAATAAACCCCGGCATGTGACCTAGAAGCGTCTGTGTAAAACTCTGTACACGAGTACTTGGATTGAAGCTCTAGGAAATGCATTTTAATCTGTGCCTCTGGAGCGTATTTCGTGACCTCTACGAACGATGTGTCGCACTCTATGATCTGCCACTGCCACGGCGGTAACAATTTAGCAGGAGCCATAGGACGATGTTCAAGCACTGGAACACCCATTTGCTCACTAAGATTCCTTACACGTAAAGAGAACGGTTTCCTCGCTGCAGGTCGGTTATGGAAGAGTGCAGCAGCGGTCATATCGTTTATGGTGGAATAAGAAGGATGTTCGTTGTTTGCTTGTACTGTCAGAAAATATACGAAACTGCTATATGAACGCTGCAGATGGAGTGACCACTGGTTCGACTCTAAATAGAGACTCTGGATCGGGCTTGTTCGGAAAGCACCGGTCGCGAGGCGGATGCCCAAATGGTGAATGGGGTCTAGTATTTTTAATGCACTTGGCGTTGCGGAGTTATAAACTATAGCTCCGTAATCAAGGCGCGAGCGGACAAGACTGTTGTACAAGTTTAGGAGGCATTTTCGATCACTACCCCATGTTGTGTGCGAGAGAATTTTTAAAAGGTTCATAGTCTTCAGACACTTTGTCTTCAGATATTTAAGATGGGGGATGAAGGTAAGCTTAGAGTCCAGAATTATGCCCAGGAATTTGTGTTCACTGCTCATGGATAGTTCCTCTCGATTGATCGTGAGATTTGGTACCGGTGTCACGCCTCTTTTGTTTGAGAAGAGTATGCATGTACTTTTCTGTGCGTTTATTTTGAACCCATTTACATCCGCCCATTTAGACAATTTGTTTAATCCAAGCTGCACTTGTCGTTCACAGATAGCGATGTTACATGATTTGAAACCTATCTGTACATCATCGACGTACACAGAATAAAACATGCTGTGTGGAATGACTGTATGCAGGGAGTTCATTTTTACAATGAAGAGTGTGCAACTAAGTACACCCCCTTGCGGCACGCCAGCCTCCTGGGTGAATGTTCTAGATAAAGCATTGCCCACTCTTACGCGAAACGTGCGGTTAGACAAGTAGCTTTCGACTGTATTTAACATATTTCCGCGGACCCCCATCGCAGAAAGATCTCGCAGAATTCCGAAGCGCCATGTCGTGTCGTACGCTTTCTCTAAATCTATAAATACAGAAAGTAAAAACTGTTTATGAATAAATGCATCTCTGATGTTTGCCTCGATGCGAACAAGGTGGTCTATTGTCGACCTACCTTCTCGGAAGCCACACTGGAAGGGGTCTAGCATTTTGTTATTTTCTAGGAAACAGATTAAACGCCGGTTTATCATTTTTTCATACAGCTTGCACAGGCAGCTCGTTAGTGCTATTGGCCTGTAGCTGCTGGCTAAGGACGGGTCTTTGCCTTGTTTAAGTATAGGGATGACTATGGCTTCTTTCCATGAGGACGGGATACACCCAGCCGCCCACATGGCATTAAACAGAGATAAGAGTGTTTTCAGTGTTTCAGGGTGTAGGTATCTAACCATTTGATACATGATACGATCGCCACCTGGCGCCGAGTTGTTACAACAAGCGAGAGATCCTTTAAGTTCGGCTAAGCTAAATGGTTGATTGTAAGCCTCAGTCGAAGAATCTTTGCGGTTAAGAGGCTGCCGCTCTTCGCGTTCTTTGAACTTCAGGAAAGTGTCTGTATAATGCGATTCACTTGATACATATTGAAAGTGTTCACCTAGACAATCCGCCTGGTCTTCCAGGCTATCACCTTGGCTACTTACTAAGGGTAGAGGATGTGACTCCCGGCCTATTAGTTTATTTACCCTATTCCAGACTTTTGTTTCGTCGGTGTATGAATTTATACTGGAAATGTACCTTTCCCAACTCTCTCTCTTTGCACGTCGACGCGTTCTTCTGCCCTGTGACTTTGCGTGTTTAAAATTTATCAGGTTTTCAGCTGTTGGGGAGTTGCGAAACAATCCCCAGGCTTTGTTTTGCTTTTTACGTGCTTTCTGGCATTCATCATTCCACCAAGGCAGGCGGCGTTTATTAGCTAGTCCATTAGTTTGTTGTATGCACCTTTCAGCAGCGTCAATGATAAAACCTGTTATATACGCCACAGCATCGTCTATGTTAAAAGAGGCGATGTCATCACGGCTTAAATATGTTATTTGTCGGAAAAGTTCCCAGTTAGCCGAGTCAACTTTCCATCGGGGAACGTGTGGCGAGCATCTATCGTGTTCTGTTAAGCCTAGCATAATTGGGAAGTGGTCGCTCCCAAAGGGGTTCTTGAGAACAGACCACTCCAGGTATGGCATTAGTGTACTCGATGCTATACTTAAGTCAATGGATGAATATGTGTTATGTGTAACGCTGTAATACGTAGGCTCTTTCTTGTTAAGTAATGATGCGCCTGAAGAAAACAGAAAATTTTCAATCAGGCGACCTCTCGCATCGCAACGTGAGTCTCCCCACAAAGTGTTATGTGCATTGAAATCTCCGACAACTATGTATGGCTCCGGAAGTTCATTTATGTAGTTTTGGAATTCGGTTTTATGTAGTTGATAATTGGGAGGGATGTATATAGAGCTGACAGTGACCAGCTTGTCAAACAACACCCCTCGGACAGCAACTGCCTCTAGGGGCGTACGAAGTTTTAGTTCCCGGCAGGCAATGCCTCTGTCGACTACAATAGCCACACCACCGGAAGACACGACTGTGTCATCGCGGTCCTTACGAAAAATGGCGTATTGTCGGAGAAAATCTGTTTGCGTGTGTTTGAGGTGTGTTTCTTGGACACACAGCACCTTTGGATTATACTTGTGTAGGAGTTCTTTGATGTCATCGAGATTGTGGAGGAGCCCTCGGACATTCCACTGTAATATTTGTGTATCCATGTTGAATGTGGGTTTTGTGCTGTGTGTTCAGAAAGAGGAATTACTTCACAGAGCCCTTTCCGGGCGCCGTGATGCGGTGTTTTTCTTGTTTGGAGCGATCGCGAGACTCTCGCGGCTCCTTAGGCGCAAGTGGCGCCGTCTGGCTGGTTGTTGTGTCCATAGCCTCTTGCGAGGCGGTGGACACGCGCTCTTGCGAGCGGTTGGTTTGACGAGAAGGCCTCGCCTCGAGAGACGAGGCCCTCGAGGCCACCAGCCCGGAGGTTGATGGCCCCTTCTTGTGAGTTGGCAGAGCAGCGCTAGCTGCACCCGCCGAGGGGGCGGATGGCGTCGCCGCCGGCACACTGCGCGTGTGCCAGACAGCCGCCAGGGGCCGATGTGGCGCTGCCCCCTGTCGCGCCACTTCGGCAAAGCTGGTTTTTGGCAGGTACGATACCCGCCTGCGCGCCTCCTTGAAAGTTATGTTTTCTTTGACTTTGATCGTGACTATTTCTTTTTCTTTCTTCCAAGATGGGCATGACCGCGAGTATGCGGCATGCTCGCCATCACAGTTCACACAGTGTGGAGTTTTTTCGCACGTTTCAGAGGCATGGTCACCGGAACTACATTTAGCACATGTTTGTCGGCCTCGGCAGTTCTGTGAACTGTGGCCGAACCGCTGGCATTTGAAACATCGTAGAGGGTTTGGCACGTATGGCCTGACACGAAGCTTGATGTATCCGGCCTCGATGGTTTCGGGCAGAACACTTGAGTTAAAAGTTAGTATCAGGTGCTTGGTCTGGATTTCCTTGCCGTCGCGCCTCATCTTGATCCGTTTAACATTGATTACATTCTGCTCACTGAAGCCCTCTAGGAGTTCAGCTTCGCTCAGCTGCAACAAGTCATCATCTGATACAACGCCACGGGTGGTATTCATGGTACGGTGCGGGGTTACTGTTACTTGGGTGTCCCCAAATGATACTAGATTGGGCAGTTTCTCATATTGTTTCACATCACGGAGCTCCAAGAGGAGATCCCCGCTTGCCATCCTGGATGCTTTAAAGCCTGGTCCAAAAATATCAGTCAAAGACTTTGAGACAAGGAATGGTGACATTGTTCGTACCGATTTGTTTGAGGTTTCAGAGTGAATAACATGAAAACGGGGGAAGTTATGCGTTTGGCGTCCAAAAAATTGGAAAACATCTTCGGTGCGCCCTCTTTTCTGACGGCGATCATGGAGTGGGGGGAAAGGTTCAGCCATAAGTATTGGTGCATTTTTCGGCAGCGACGCCAGCCACCCACCATGGAGCCCAACGAGGGGACGCTGCAGAAACTGGAAAAGCCAGGCCCTGCAAACGCCAGCTGTACGCCACTACTATAACCAAATATGGAGTATCCAAGGTTGGCTACCCACACAAGGTTAACCCTAGCTGCCTGGGAAAACGGAAGTAAAAGGGAAGTGAAAAGAAGACAGGATAGATTGAAAGTGAGACAGAAAGACGAAGATTTAAGAGGAGGACAGGAAAAGGCAACTGCCGATTTCCCCTGGGTGGGTCAGCCCAGGGGTGCCGTCTATGTGAAGCAGAGGCCGAAGAGGTGTGTTGCCTCCGCCGGGGGGCCTTAAAGGTCCGAACACCCGGCATCAGCTCAACCTCCAGGATCCCCCTTTCCCCAGACACGGCTAAGCCACGCACGGCTACACGCGGGAGGGTCCAACCCTCATGTGCTCGGATACGTGGTGGCGCAACTCACCAAACGCCTGCTGACGCAGACGCCCCTGCGGGAACAAAAGTCCATTGGATACAAGCCCAGGACCCGAGAAAACGCACCAAACATAACTATCCCTAAACACGGAACACCGATTAACGCTAAAAAAGTATCAGTATTCTGCGCGCTATATTTAAAGTTGAGTAATTCACTCACTCCGGTGACTCTTTTTTACAATAAACTAAAGAACCCGAACGTAACAAACTGAGCTGAAGCATTTTGTTGTCAGCTGCCGTAAATATTTATTTGAATTAGCCCTGTAGCATATATAGGGTCAAGTGCTGCCATCTCCAATATCGACTGCTCTCTCTATTACGTCTTGTTAGCGCAGCATGAAGCTTCCGTTCATTTTATTCTAAATGTAATTCGAAAATTGTTGGCTCCCCCGTAATTGAGAGTAGATGTAACCATGAAATGGCTACCGGCAAAGCAGACTGGTGCCGCAACGCAGGCCTGAAAGTTTACTGAGCCGAAATGAACCTGTTCTGAACTGAACCTCCTTGCAAGTCTCGTCTCGGCCAAAGAACCATCCGTGGAGGATCCCGAACTTGGTCACGCAGCGTGGCGCCATCTCTCGAAGGAGGCGGCGCAGAACCCGCGCCGCTGATATCACGGACCACTGGCGTTGAAAAGAGCACTGACAACGCTGTCTCAGCGCTAAAAGAAGAAAATCAAGTGTACGGTGCACTTTATCGGCCTTTTGAACGTCGCTATTGGAATCGACAAGTTAAACTTCAGCGTACTAGAAGTTACAGCTTGAGTGATCTTGAGAACAAACATTAGGAAGAAATCGGAAGTAATATTTTTTCTAACTTGTTTGGGCGGTAATTAGCGTACGTAATGCGGTCATGTACAAGAGGTAGTGGGCCAGTCTACTGGTTCAAGTTTTGAGGGGTTGCCCGGATGATCTCGTTTTGCACTCGTAACGATGCCCGCATGTTCTCGCAGGTTCTCCTGTCGTTCTCGCGCCCATTCTCGTCTTGAGTGCCCAGATAACGGCTCAGGATTATCACTCACGATCTCTTGAACGTCGCCGACAACGGGAGCTAAAAGCATTTCGTGCCTAAAATGTCACGCCCACCTACAAGTGGCCTTCATTAAAGGGTCCCTGAAATGGTTCGGACAAATTTTGTAGACGCGTAGGGTGCAGCTACAGTAAAACATGCGCGCCACAATTTAAGTGAAGCATCTCAGAATAAGAAAGCTACAGACGATTGCAAGTTACCCTCCTCCCTAGCCTTGCATTTCCTCCTCAACTCGTTCGCCGAGTGATCGGGGCTAAGCTCCCCCTTCGCTGGCTCTACGTCATCTTGTGACGTGTTGTCGCCTATTTCCAGTTATCTTGGAGCCAGCGCGCGAAGCCTCGCTAGCCGCCCGGCCGTTGATCTCCAGCGAAAGCGATCAAGCAGCGTGCGTTGCGAGCGTTGTGTCGCAGCGCCGAGCGTGTCCAGTATTCTGGAAACCACCGGCGAGCTGGGTGTTTTGACGGATAACCAGAGGCGTAAGCTAACGTCCCTGCATACCGCTGTGATGAAGGAGCTTCGTAGACGTACGTGAGCGGCTTGATCGGCATGCGCGGTCCAGCCATCTGGTGGCGAAGAGCTTAACCAGCCAAATGTAGAGCTAATATTCCTGTAGCCAAGTGTAAAACATTTTAAAGAACGTGTCGAAGATTACGCTCCTGCCGAAAATTTGACACAGCAGCAAAGTAGAAAAAAAGTTGTCGCAGTTTCGCCTGAAAGGCGAAGCATCAATTGCGATAGCAAACTTGTAGAGAGCTATACGGAGTAATGATATTAGCTTTATCAGCTGTATAAACTTGGACATGCAGCAGCATCGGCAACACGCAGAACTGTTGTCGACGCCATCGGCGTTTTGCCCGCGTTCGCTCAAAATGCGTGCGGCGTTGGTGACTGTTGCTGATATAAATAGGCACTGCGTGCCGCAGCTAAACGTCGCCTCCCTTCCCTCCCCCTCCCCCACGGCCTCTCGCTCGTCGGAAGAAGGCGCGTTTGCTCTACATACATGGTGATTGTGAAGGAGAACAGAGACGCCTACTTCTGCAGCCCTTAAGTGAGCACGGCGCAGAACGCGCGTTTGTTCTCCGCCGTGCGTTCACTCCCCGTGAAAGACGCGCCCCTCGCGCACTTTCACTCGCACATACAGCGTTCGGCGCGCGGCGACGATTTCTTCTCCAAATGACGTCATACGGAACCTCACGGCGACGGCGACGGCGACGGCGACGCCGACGGCAGAAATCTGCTTTTGAGTGTCCATATAATTGCTATCGCAATAAAATTTGGTTACTGTTATATTAGCAGTGTGTTTGGTTGAGCTTCTTGCCGCGAGGTGGCTGCACCGTGCAAGCAGTTCACTTTTGCACCTCTGTTCATCACGTAAAAGGTGGTAAAGCGGCCAGTACACTTGCGCTTGCGTTTGCCTGAATACCGGATACGCTAAACTATATTGCGGCAAATCTTCGACGTGAAGCGAAGGCCGCAAACGTTTAGATGCTAGCGCCGTTTGGATTACTGTTACTGCTTTTACCCAAACATGCACCAACCAGCAAAGTTTGACTTCTTTAGCAGAAAGACAGTATAAACTTAATTTGTACAAAAACTCGGCGGTGCTCCTGGGCTGCACCAATACACCCAAAAGAAGGCATGTGTGCTGTTTTCCAGGCTGTAAATAGTAACGAAAATCTATTTGCAGAAGCTCATATAAGTCAGAGGTAACAGGTTACATCTACTTTAGTTTCTATACCAGTGCGATCAATGTGACAGTGTAGATAGGAAGCGCTTCTACAGTTCGGTGATAATATTGTCCATAGGGAAGATAAAATGTTGACTAGCCAGTGGTGTCCTGTCTAGACGAGTTTTAGGGAAAGCTAACGTAAGGCACATTAGCATCCCAGTGATGGTGGTCGGCGGAAACGTACATTGGCAATTTTTGTCTGCGGCAACAAGATAACTAAAAGACGGTTATCAGTTTCAAACATAGGCAAGTTTATTGTTTCCATACCTGCCTCCCAATGCACCCCTTCCTAAACCGCAATAACGGTTCTGATACTTATGATACAGGCGTACCCAACGCATTGGTTGACCCACTAAGTACAGGCAATGCATGGATGAATATCGTCAGGGAAGTTGGAGAACCGAACCGAAAACCATTATTTATTGTGTTCGGTTTTGTTTCGGAATGAAAGAAAGTGGTAAGGTTCCGTAAAACGTAAACTACAAAAGAAAATGTCAAGCCGTGCTTTCGGCCCTTTTGTCGAGGGTTTTCGAAGGGCAATAGATAAGTGCCAGCATCCCAAAGAAACAAACAACACAAAAAGTAAGGCAGTACTCTTTTGTTCTTCATTTTATCTATTGATACCTGCCTTTTCACACACACACACACACACACACACACACACACACACACACACTATATATATATATATATATATATATATATATATATATATATTGTTGGTAGGTTGCTTCAAAGTCAACATTTCTTATTCTGCGCGCAATCTTCATGCGATGAAAGTGAACACCAAATTGCGCGGCTGCTAATGCTTTGCTTAGGGCGGCGAGGTGGCTATACACGTTCAACCGCGCAATCGGCGGACACAACGTCTATGTAACACAGATTTTATTTATTTATTTATTTATTTATTTATTTATTTATTTATTTATTTACGGAATACTGTAGACCTTACAAAGTTCTACCGTAAAAGCGAGAGACATATCTCGAAATATACTGATTAAAACGGAAAAAGTATATATTAGCTGGAGAGAATGTGCAACCACTTTCGTAGTGAAAATGTTTAAGAAAGTTCAAAATACTTTTGACAGTGCCGAATGATTGGAAGTATGATGTTCTGTGGAAAACTTTTGCAGTTCAAAACTATTTCGGGTTGTATAATAATACTACAATGAATTAGGTTTTGCGAAATATGGTCACAAAAGGTACTTGTGTTTACAGCGGCTTTTAGGACCTCCGAGACTGTTTAGACATCTTAAACGGGGTGCAATTCCTAACCCACGACTGACTAAGTCTAGTCAATCTATACTATGCATCTTATCTGAATTTAATTATTCTGGTTGGATGAAATGACAACAGACGTTGAATCAGTTGTCTCGTATTCCAGCAACTCACATGTGAAGTGAGTTATGTGTGCCTCGACTTCACCGGTCATCCTCGTCTTTTAAGCGCATTTACACCATCGTCATGTAAAGTGAAGCTCGAGCAGACCATCTCAACGCATACAGTAAATAAAAATCTACACGAAAATTAAAGCATTTAAAAAAGTTGAACTGTGCGCGTCGACGCTGCAGCGCCTGCCACCTTTCGACGGAGAAGTGAAAGACTACTGTTTCCTTCTGGAACGCAGTGCGCTAGGTAGCGCACGTTTGCTAGAGTGATGGTAGAGACCGGAGCAGAAGGCTCAGAAAGCGCCTTTTCAGAAACCGCCTTTTCAGATATTGTCCCCGGCATAGATCAAATTTCAGCACGGCACCTATAACTTGTACTTGATGTTATTTGTGAACCACTTTCTGCAATTACAGATCTTGCGTTCAAGAATGGCATATTTCCTAACTCGCTGAAAGTAGCTAAAGTTATTCCGGTATATAAAAAGGATGACAGACTGCCAGTTTCCAACTACCGCCCCATCTGAATTCTTTCGTCGCTTAGTAAAGTTATCGAAAAATTATTTATAATTCGCCTAAGCAAATAACTGAAAGAAATCTACTGAAACCATGCCAATTCGGTTTTAGAGAAGGAAGTTCCACTAACCTGGCCCTACTTTCCCTGACTGACTATATCAAGCGCTCTATTGATTCAGGATGCGTAGTTGGCTCAGTTTTATTTTGGACTTCACAATAGCATGTGACACCGTTAATCATCTCGTCTTGTCTAACAAACTCGAATCATATGGTAATTGAGTTCCAGCCCTCAAGTTCTTAAAAAGTTATCTACTGAACAGAAAGCACTCGGTATACATATCGAGATGTTTCTCAGCTACTAAAACTATTGACTAAGGGGTGCCTCAAGGCTTTGCATCCATGATCTTCCGGACAACATACCCATGGCTCACTGAGTTTTATATGGCGACGATACGACTATTTTCTTTGGTGATATATGTATCAATACTGTCGCTACCAAATAAATGATGTTCTGTGTAGCGTGTCCATGTGGTGCCACGAAAATTATTTACTTATTCATCCAAATAAATCTAAATTTCTTATTTTTAAATCACGATGAGTTTAACTTGTAAGTTAAGCTCATTGCCAGGCATCAGAATTGACTCGCCTTTCATAGGTGTCAGTGATAGTGTATGATCCCTTGGCGTTCAACTCGATACTAACCTCAAGTTCGTTAATCATATTGGTCACCATTAGAAAGATGGCAGCATTCGGCATTCGTGCATTGCTTAAAGCACGCTCATATTTCTCTCATCAGACCCCTCTATGTCTTTACTTCGCTTTTATTCATTCTCATATCCCTTATGGCATCGCATCATGGGGAAATACTTATCAGTATCATCTTTCGTCCCTTTAGCATTTACAAAATTGATCCATTCGGATTATCTTTCACTGTCCTCGTGACGGCAGCGCCACTGCTCTTCTTCGCTGCAACAACATCTTACTATTGATAACTTGTTTTCATTTAGTCTAATTTTGTTGTTATACAAACATATTACTAATCAACTTGCCATCAACTTCGATATTTCAGGTCTTTTAGTAAATTCCAACTGCCCTAGGTTTGCTGCTAGCAATAATATTTTGTTACCTAAGGTTTCTACCAATTACGATAAATCATCTTCATCCTTCTGTGCGATCACATTGTGGAATGATTTACCCATGTCTGGTCAATTTAAAGTTTCTTTAATTTCATTCAAGAATGTTTTAAAGAATATTTGTTGAATTTTTGATGTTGATGCTTGTTAAGTTGTACCAGATTTCTGTTTTGTTTCCATTGGTTCCCACTGCTACTAATTCTTCTATTATTTATTTGTAACCTTCACCGAGGGTCCCGTTGCAGTCTTGTACTTTGGGACCCTTGTCTGTATATTATTATATGCTGTCATTAAGATACTATGTAATAATAATAATAAACTGATTTGACGTAATTCTGCATGCGCGGTGTGAACTAAGCATGGAAGAAACATGGATTCTTCCTTATCGGTTATGCATGCCTTCCTTCGCCACTGTGGCACTTTAACACACTGAGGGTATCCTATTTGTTGATGTTGTCATTTTTTATGACGCGTTTAGCTTTCTTTAGGAACTAACCATGATTTTAAAGACGAAGCACTTCTAAATGCGAAGCCCATGCATACAAGAAAAACCGTTTCTCTACTGATCTGGGTTGTAATAAGAGGGTTCAGAAAAATAAACACACACACATAACATATACACACAAAAAATTCAGTGGTTCGAGGGTGCCGCGTAAAAAACCAGGGACACCACGCCCAACCGCCAAGCATTTAAACCATTCGCTACGTGCGCTTGCTTTTCCCTTATTGCCTCGCATTTAGCCGTATTTGCATACTCGGAGAACAAATGCAACAGTATCGTGATACGATATATGTCACACACCCCGTGAACGAGGTGCCCATGCCGGGCCAAATTCCAAAGCCGACTTATCAGCTCCCGAAAATAATCCTACGAAAGCAAGGACAAGTAATAAGGGACCCTCTGGTACGCCAACGCACGCCGGTTGTGGTCCAAAGACCGAGTCAGAGCCCAGAGTTGTCAAAACAAAACAAAAATGTATTCTTCGAACAAGGCAGTCACATACACACATGTACACTTCGGCTAGGCACATCACAATGTGTTAACAAAACTCGGGGACATAATTACCGACAAGCACTAAGATTTCAACACGTACAATACAGAACGAATAGGAACAGAAAGAGTAAATTCGTATTCACCCATGCTGGTCTTGTGCCCGACGATCTCCGCATAACTCGAGGCAAATCTCGAAGAAGGAACTTCTGGAAATGCAGACGCTCGAGGAACTCGTCGACTAGCTTGCCGAGGAATCCTTTTCTCCCGCAGACGGGCCGCCTTCACGTCACATCTCTTCACCGGCGCGGTCTGATCCTCCTACTGATTCCCACACGGCGCTTTTATTGCCTTCGCCGGCGCTTCTCGGAACTTCTGACGCAGTCGTGATCCCGTAGCATGAACAAAGCTAGTAAATCTTCTGAACATTTCTGGCGTTTTCGACCACGGCCGCTGAAATGTCTTCTAGGAGGATGGTGACTCATCCGTGGAACGAAGCCGGGTTGTCGTCCTCCCTCTCTCTCTGTTCGTCGTGTGCCTGGGTCTGAGAGGGTGTTTCGGTGTGCGTCCTCTCTCTCATCTTTCTCGTTACCGCAACCTTAACGTATCTTATCGAAGCTTCTAGACTCCGTCGATCGCATCGGATGTCTGTGGCGTATGCACTCTCCCTCTGTCGAAGCTGCCGCGGCGCAGACGTGCTCTTTCGCTGGATTGTGTGACACGTGGCGCGCATTTTCATTTAGTGGATTTTTGTGACAATGTGCCATCAGTCGTTTTTGGCTGACTACATAATACGATATTTGTCATATGTATACCAATAGTTCCAATCTTGGAACGCACTCCTATACATAGATATGCAATTTCTACTCTTAAAGAACGGGATAAGTATTCTCTAAAATATTTGCGCAAAGGTTTAACGTTGCATCTGCATGTTGCACAGCCGTCTAAGTTGCAATTTGTTATTCAAGCCCAAGACCATGAGACGATCATAAGGCACGCCAACTTCGTTGCCAACCAGGAGATGATGAATTCCGTACGGATTTAGTGAGAACTCTTATTTCAAAGTTCTTGTATCACAGATAAACTCCCCGCTCCAGCAATCTATACACATGTGTTCAATCGTCTCGAATTTTTATATAAACGCGAGCCAACATATAAACCCCCTCTAACCGTGTTTTAAAATGTAGGTTATTAATCATTCTAACGCGTTTCAAAACAAATGTTCCTGGGCCTGCGCTGAGTTTTTGTATTAAACAATTGCACAGGAAATGACGCATGAACGTGGTCTTTGTACAGTTTTTACGATGACACGTCATTCAACTATCAATCAAGTTTCTGATGCATTAATGACATGTTATTTTTATACATCGCATATATTATCGCAAAGTAGGTGAATACACAAAAAAAACTGAATAATCAAAGATCTTGCTCTAGATATCCCTCTGTTGATACTCAGCTCGCACGTTGAGGTCACTCTAAATTCCGGTAGCACTATAGCCAGCTTCAGTTGTATCACAGTTCTGAGAAATGTATCACTTTTATCCCGGAGGAAAACAAATCAAGTAACGAGCAGTCTTTCAGACAAATGCACTAAACCAAACGCACCATCATGGACTATGTTGAAAACACTTCTATGGCTTGTTTTTTCCCAGATACAGCTCCAAACAAACACCGCGGAAGCTCCGTGCATTTTTTTTTGTACGTTTGCAGTGCAACACTTTCAATAGAAAACACACCTTACGTACGATGAATAAGTAGGAAATCGCCATTGCCAGCTCATTGTCTTTGATATCAACGGCGATAGCATTCGAAAAGCCCTGAGGATGTCCTCTAGACGTTTTATTTATGAGAGGTATAGGTAGTTTCATGTTCCTCGTAGTTGGTAATTGTAGCACTAGTAAAAATTACGCAAGTAAACGATTCTGGAGTGTAGGGCCTTTAAATAAAGTTATTTGACTGACTGACCATCTGTTCGGTAAAGAACATGGTCCTGCCACTGCATTAATTTCTTACAAAGCCTGCATGCAAAAACAGGACTTGCATGTAGACTATCATCTCACGCGCTTAGCATTACAAACTTTTTGCGCGCACTAATACATTTAAGTATAGGGTTTTCCCTCAAACAACTGAATCTTGGAATTCACTACTATAAGAACCAATCGTTCTCTCCTATTAAACGAATTCGTGTCTGTGCTCCCTCAACATTGCGCTCAACTATCGTTGCTATATTTTTTTTGTTGCGAGTTGTATTTCTCTTTGTGCTGTATTGTATTATGCACTCCTGCTATAGCCTACCAGGGGCTGCAGTATGGGAAAATAAATAAACAAATAAATAAATATCGAATTACCTAGCACGCACCGTGGCCAACCTCGCGTAGCGTAATTACTTCTTCACGCGAGCAGGTAACGACACGCAAGAAGGATAAAAAATAGCAAAAAAACTTCGTTATGAAACACGAGACATTGTGCAAAACACTCGAGCCCCAGCACCGGTTTCGACTGCTAACAATAAGTGGACAGTTTAGTCGCTTGCCAATTCATCGATCCCGTTACACGTTCCGTCCAAGCCAGATGACAAGTAATGATGCACGCTGCACTAGCTAGAAAGGCAGCACCTGAGTCATCAACTGCGCTAAACATCTTCAATTAATGTACCTAACCCCGTTAAAGGCAGCTCGCCGAGTGAAATAAGTATATGACGCCAGCATTTTGGCGACATAAAAGAGTCATTAGGAGCGCAGTTTTCTCGGTTCGCTCTTCGGCATATTTAGGCTTAATTTCACCCCTAGAAGGACGAATGTTTCAAACTCCAGACGCTGTCTTTAATGTGCCTGGTTAAAGCAACCTTTGCGAACTAGTAGATTAGGACTCTAACATTTCTTCCACGGAACAAGCATTACGTTTCTGGAGCATTCCCGTCCGCACAACCGTAATCGCCCACAGCAGCTTGTCGAAAGCACGAATTATAGACCACAACGCCGAACGCATCTTTCCTTCAGTACTTCATTTCATTTAAATAGCTGTACACCTAAAACATATTTATGATGAAGGTACCATGCGACACAACTGGTGAAATTTTTATTCTTACCACCCTTCTAAAACGGGATGTGCATCTTAGACAAATCAGTTACGATCGAAGCATGAAGAGGGCGTATGATGTTGCCACTTTTGTGGTAGTAAATGTCATTCTACCCGCCATTGTGCGCTATGCACCATTTTTGATTCTTTTATTGTGTCAATGTATTCGTCATTGATGTCACTAGTTTCCTAACTCGATGCTTCCCCAACCCACGTAAGTTTGCTAATATTTTTATGAATTTATTATTGTTTTTGTGACTTCGAGCGTGGTTTGAAAGTAGTCGTTAGGCTACAGAAATACCGCCATACTTAGCGCAAGAAACGTCGAAGAGCATTGACGCAACCGAGAGCATAAATAAAATAAATAGAAATTAAAATTAGAGCTATTAGATCGCTGGACAAAACTAGGGGACCACAGCAGCTTAGGCCGGTGAGTGCAACAGAAAAAGTAGAAATAGTCAGAAGGTCTTCAAGTGGCAAGACCTGAGTGGATACTCTCTGCGCAACTAGCCCA
Organism: Dermacentor silvarum; assembly: GCF_013339745.2. Taxonomy (NCBI): domain Eukaryota; kingdom Metazoa; phylum Arthropoda; class Arachnida; order Ixodida; family Ixodidae; genus Dermacentor; species Dermacentor silvarum. Next base: position 77,051,255 of record NC_051162.1, on the reverse strand, counting down.
GTCAAAGCAGTTGTTGGTCATTTGAGAGGCTCTGAGAGAATATCTGCTTGAGGCTTCTACTGTCGATGCTGATTGATAGTGCGTATCAAAATGCCTCTTGTTTAATTATTCCACGACGCATGTCTTTCGTTGTTGCTCGAAACATGTCTGGAGAATATGAAAATTGTTTTTTAAATGCTGATTAGCAAATCTTTTCTAGAACGTCAGCCTTCTCACTGTTTGTGGCACTCGAATCATTGGTAAATAAAGTCCTTTGCTTTGGGCAGCAGTTCGTGTCCAATAATCTTCGGTTAGTATTCAGTTAAATAAAATATGAAGCTGTTTTAGGATCAATATTGTCACAACGCGCTTTCGGACGTTCTTGCATATAGATAACGGTAGTGTTGCTCTCGCTTAGGGAACATAAAAAATACGAGAGCGGGAGAAGCTGTTGGTTTCAGGACAAGTAAAGTTAATCCCTTGAAATCAACTCACATTTTTGTTTACTTAGTTTAGACTCCACATATCACACTAACGTCAGTCAAGCATATTTTTCATCTATAAATCTCTCCTAACTTGGCACGACACACTTGCAGTCGATTCGTATGCATAGAGCTTTTTACACTGGGGGCTTTTGTGAGGGGATGGGCCTTCATTCTGAGCCAATATATGAAGCTTGTTCAGGAATTCGCAGATGGCAACTTTAGAAAGGCACGAGATGAACGAATCTTGAACCACTTTTCAGAGTAAGTTTTTCTTAAATACGAGTACCTGTTATTGTAAAGTTTAGGGAAAACCTCCACGTGCGCCAGATTAATTCATGTGCTGAAAATGTCGGTTGGCAGGGAAACGAAGGTTGTTGGATTTCATTTACATGTTGTCGCGATATGCAACTTAGCCATGGTGAGTTTCAAGATTTCTGTCTTTTTTTGCATTTAAGAAGAGAATACTACGAATTGTTGCCATTTGACATATATTGCTCCTACAGGCGACATTTTTCATTTCACTTATACACTATATTTCTTGTGCGACTCGTCCATAAAATATTAAATACGACATAGGGGTGCGTAAACTACAAAGCTTTTCGCACAAATCAAATTATAATATGTTCCCTATTTACTTCGTACAAAGCGCAGTGAATAAGTTTGTATTTAGACCTCCTGGGTTTTATTTCTCACAACTTTTACATTCAATTTTTTTAAGGATGCACACTTGGGCGGCAGATCACAGTAAACGCCAGTCGAAATAATCAAGCTCTATGCTACGCGTCTAAATTCCGACATGCTCAACACAAATGACTGTTTTGAAGCACAGCCTGCCGGACATGCTTGTAGAGCTAGTATATTCACATGTGATGAGTAATCCAAGCTATTTTCGATTGTCCATTTTGGATTTTCGATTGTCAAGCAGAGGCACTATCTCAGCAAATATTTTGAGACATTGTTACCAGTGGACGATGACATTAAAACCTACAGAGCTGAAATATATAGCTTTACCATGGGACGCCTGGGGCTTCAATATTGGAACAAAAATAAATCACTTTTCCAAATTTAGAGCGTTGACACGAGCTCAATTCACTTTCCGAGATCTATCGAACTCCAACAACCACAAGGCAACTGCCGAATGATGACAATCTGAAACAGACTCTATACTCATTTTACACTACTTAACCACAAATCAAATATCTCCGATGTGCTCATATGCGGGCGATACCACAATATATCCCAAACTTTGTGGGACTGCTGAGGCTGTCGCGACGCTTATGAATGCTTAAGACGCTACTTAAAAAGGCCAAAAGCTTCATGAGTGCATGACGTACCCAATATTGGCCGACATAGCCGCGTTATCAGAACTTACGATGGTACTTGGGCTCATGCGATGCCATGCACCAGCTTACAATACGATGTCATCCTAATGGGTCCACATTGCCACTGTGGACCCATCCTAATGGGTCCACATTGACATCACAGGACTCAAATACACCATAATCAACGAGAACGACGTGCCACCACTTGTTTCTCACAGCTTCCCGTCACCACTTCCAACCACCCCGTCAACTATTAGCCTCAGATGAAGGGGCCCGAGTGCAATAAATATATCTTTTTCATTACTGAACCGGAAGTTATTACCCCCTAACGAGTGTGCGCAAGAAGCCTCAAAGTAATGTAATTGAATATCCTAATTCTTTTCACAGGTTGTCTCCGAGCAAATTAATAGAGCAGGTAAGTTTAAGCATTTGTCTTTTTACGCGTGGAGTTTTGTGACAGCAGGGACTCTGTGGCGTTTTTCTTCGCGTATAAGTAATTCAGAGAGTACCGATTGATCAATCTTCTTCGACTAAGCCTTGGCCTTACCTTGGTCAATTGCAGCAGAAGATCAGATGCTAACAGCAATAAACCAAAGAATCCGAGAAGCTCTCACAGGGCCGACTACTTATAAACATAATTTTGCAATAAGACGAAATTTCTTGGATATATATTTATTTTCAATTCTTGACGATTTCAAACAATTTACAGACTAATAGAAGTCAGTGTCTGGTTTAATATTGTTACACTGCTCTGCACAACATCGAGGAATAAGAGCACGAGCTTGGGGCTGAAGAAGAAGACGCTTCAGAGGCTCACCGGTTGTCTCAATCCTTGTCAATCGTGTACATATTGTAAATACATTTCCCGTATTCCTTCTTCCCTTCGTCACATATTTGGAGGCTTTGAATATATTTGAACGAAGTAGTATATACGAAGTGAATTACTTTAAATTCTGTGGGAAAGCGCAGTTTTGGTCATCATGAAAGCCTGTATAGCTATGTGATTAAAGGCGCGAATGATGACTGTCTGAGTACGTCTAAACTATATTGTAGGTTTATTGCTGCTAGAAAATTATGTTGAAAGAGCAATAATTCTGCTCATTCAATGCTTTATTTTCTAGGTTGCGGAGTATCCGAGCCTGTTCTTGGCAGGATTATTCGCGGTAAAAAAATTGAGAGGACCCAAATTCCCTGGATGGTAAGTTCACGCATAAAAACTAGGTTTTCACGAGTCATAATTACCCACAGAACGTTATGTGGCGATTTTTCCACCACATTTTTTATCAGTTTGGAAGTCCAGCTTTAATCTTTAAATGACAGTAACAGTTCGCACTATAAGTGAGAGTGTGCAAATATTGCAAACCTTGAATACAGGTCGGATATCCCTTGATATTCTATTCAATAATTTACTATTTGAAATTTTCGAATATTTGCTTCTGTTTTATATAAGAAGTAAAATGCTTATCAGATTTTTAAAAGACAGTTATCAAACCAAATGAGGGCAGTTTTTAATCATTATGTTGCAATGGAGCCGAGGTTGTTTTGCAGAAGCATCCGTTGCTGAGCGAGCGTATATACGGAGGAGATAACCTTTTCTAAATACCTTTAGGCCCGTTGTCAGGAATGCTTCGCTTTTAGGCAGCTTAGTCATTTTATTGACTTAGTCCGCCAAATAATTTCGTCAGCCTTCCCACGTCTGCGTTTCTCTAAAATGATCTGCATTACGGTGTCATTGCACCTTTCATCGTCAACATGCAGATCGCTAGCTGCGTGCGGTGAGCGCACTGCTTCCCTTGCTACAATACCAGCATTGCAGTAGTTCGCGGGAAGATTTAAAACAGCTGTCTTTAACTCTCGAGATCCTCGGTTGACCGGGTGATTGGACCCGTGGTGACCGGACGGCATTCATATGAGTGTATCAAATAATTGTAAGCTGTGCTCATATGCCCACTTCTTTCCTTGTTTGCCAATTTGTCGCGCTGTTTGTACCAGTGAATCTGTACCAGCTCAACAGGTCTTTACTTTGGTAATGTAAATAATAGCATTCTCATAAAACAGAGTTTCGTTGCAAATCAGGAAGCTCCTGGAGTTCCACTATATATTCAAGCACCTCTAAGGTAATGCAGGTAATGGGAAGCTACAGTGCTTCGTAGAAACGCTATGTCCTTGATGGAGTCAATATTCCGTTCTTATTCTTCAAACCGATTGTGAGTGTGGCTTATTGTCCTAAACCACAAGCCAGCGGCGTTTCATAGAACAATTAGAACATAAGAGCAATTGACGACAAACTCCATCTTTCCGTTTTCGAAGACCTTCCCCGCGTCCTTGGATACAAAGACATTTATTGATTATTATTTGAGCTTTTCTGTTTATTTTATTTCAAGCTCGACTTTGAACCTGCATGCAAATGACAGTCGCTTCTCTGAAGATCTATAACCAAAACTGCCCGTTACGTGTTATTAAAGACCTATACATTTATGAGTCACATCTCTGTCTCCTAGGTTTACCTAGAAGTGACCTACCGATGGAATGCCACCGCCTTCGTCAGCGTTATGTGCGGCGGCAGCATCATATCACCAAGCTTCATACTGACTGCAGCACACTGTGTTCATTACATGTAAGTCGTGCAGGCACAGAATGGCCTTGTGGAATACGATTATGTGTAATTTTACTTAGACAGCAATGAACGAGCGGTGTTCATTTACAATATTTTTTACTAAATGCCTTCACCTAATTGAAGCGCTTAACGTTTGCAATGTTTGGGTAGCACGAAATATGTATAAGCAACAAAAAGGTGTGTTCTGCCGTTCACGAACGCCTGTCGATGACATCCTAACAATAAAGTTTATTTTGTTTAGGAACACTGTTCCTGTTTTTGCGCGGGCCTTTTACAACACCACAAAAGCTAGTGATGGCCCGAACGTGTGGGTTGAAGATATGATTCATCATCCAATGTTTAAGTGGACGACGCTATCGGACGATATCGCCCTCATCAAAGTAAGTGCTTGCCTAGTGAAACGGTAACAAGTCTTCTTAAGGGTGTCAAATTGAAGATTGATAAAGTAGAAGACTAATCTTGAGACTACGTGCTCGGTGTCATTACGCTTTTGAAATATCCTCAACAACAATCACTGGAAAACGCATTTTATAATTCGCTGTTGCAGTATCTCTATGAAACGGGTCAGCATGCTTATATTTAGCTCTATTATGATGTTGTGCGGCGTGGCAAACCAAGCGATAAAAGAAAGGGCTCACAGCTTGAAAAGCTAATCGCAAACTGTAGTACACGTGACTGTTACATATCGCTTAATCTCATAGCTTGACTTCATGATGCTTAATTTAAATCTAACATGTAGTTTTGTGCGCTCCGAGAACAATATCGAATATGCTAGATGAGTTTCTGAATATTTTTGATCTTGAGCTTTTATAAGGAACATAAATACGTTTTCACTCAGATGCAGGACATTGAATGTTGCTGATGATATTTCAAAAGCGTAATGACACCGAGCACGTAGTCTCAAGATCAAATATCTTCATATTGTCTGGCTCCTTTGGTGGGTCAACGCTGGATATTTAGGTTTTAACTACTTACCCATAACAGCAAAGATAATTATACTTCAATGCTGTTCGCAGTATAGCGGCTTGGATTTGCGAACAGTTTAAACACCGGCAATCTAAAAATCAACTCATCCCAAAGTTTGCACTCTACAAGTGTTCAGATTCACAGCATGTGCACATCACAGAACATCAGTAAGCGGCGCAGGATTAGTAGCAAGGACTGAATGAATTTCATGAAAGGCGAAAGCTCACTGGTAAAGCTTTATTGCGGCCTGAAAAGGCAGGGGACAAAGGCAGCGGTTCATGCGGTGTCAATGGTCGTTTTACAGCTGTGCACTGCTTAGGAAAGAAAATGTAACTGATTGAACGGAAAAACGAATGTTGCTCGAAATCGGACTTGCTTACTGTGAAGAATTAAAATTTACTTTTTTTGCTGTAGGTTATAAAGACAGATTTGTTTTTCTTTTACATTTGCATTAATGTCACGTGTTTTAGCGTGTCATGTTTAAACGCTGTGGTGATCAGGTGGAGAAACCTCTGAGTTTTGACGACCATGTGCGGCCAGTTTGCCTGCCTAATAAACGGATCCACCTGGACGGAAAACGAGCCATGGTTTCTGGCTGGGGCCTTACAACAGAAAGCAAGTAACGCTTTCCGAAACTACGTCATTTCATATCCGTGAAGTTCCAACACTCTCATGCAGATACAAAAGACCCTGTACTTCATATATAAAAAGTTCTTAAAGAAGGAGCACACTTACGAAAAAAACATAATTACTTAATAAGGTTTACGCCGGGGTGCGGCCTTCGTCAGAGTAAGAGAATGTTTTTTACTCTAATGAAATTTGTGCCATAGAAGAACGTACGCAATGAAATATGCTTTTTCTCAGGCAAATTGGCTCCGTCTTTCCGCAACATGCGCGTACCGGACCCACAGGACGTTTTGCTTAGAAATGAACAAATTAATATATATATATATATATATATATTTATTTATTTATTTATATATGTGTGTGTATGCTTGTGTGTGTGGGTGTGTGGATGCACGCGCGTTTGTAGTGGTTGAGTTTTACCACTGTTTCAATTATGTAGAATGATGATGGACTCTTCTCTTTATCTGCACTTGGAACCTGCTTACTGCAGTTTTAAGTGAATTCTTCGGACACAAGGCCTTGAGAATAAGTTGGAAGGACTCAATGGCTTGAAAACTTTGATGTTGTAGATGACGTTTCGGTATTTTTTTTTATAAAAGCGCGGCTGACTTAGTATTCGATGTCGATGCTAACTTGATAACCTTTTGGAAGATCATAGAACCACTGCAGGTGCCTGATGAATTTCCATTCAATTGATCCACTTAAATTCGAGATTAGGTATCACTTTCGATATCGCGCAGACGTGCTGAGGCTACCAGCCATGGTCAAGTAAGTCGATTCCGCCTTATGGGTCAGCTCGTTCCCGGCTCGTCATAAGGAGCATGACTAACGTGTTTTAGGAATTTACCTATACACCTAGACTCACCTTATACTGCTGTGTTTCTTCGAACAAACTGTTTGTCTGAAGTCATGTAGTTTTCCGTGACCCAATAATAATTTCAGTTTCTGAGGCGGAATTAGGATGGATGTTGAAACAGTCTTCCTGCCTGCAGTGACGGAAAGACACAAGGACGAAAGAAAGGGTAGCTTCAATTCCGTATATTCATAAACTCTCAAACAAAACGAATCGCAATGGCCGAATGTGAAGGTCGTATTTCCCGTTCCCCTAAAGTTGTCCAGACAGCTCAAGTTAAGTGATCCACGCGAAAAATAGCCACTCGGTTGCACTGGGATCAATAAAAGAAAGTTTGTTTATTGTCAGACAGGCGTAGTTCATAGAAAGTCCCTGTTCTGTGAAAGAGTATATAGTACCTGAATGACTGCCTCACGGAACACTGCAGCAATGCCACGAATGAAACCAACGGGCATGAACCGCCCATTGAAAAAAAAGTGCATCTCCACTCCGAAACTTCTATAGCTGTGCTGTTCTATCTCGTAATCGCACACAATGGCCGCTACATAGTACCAATGTGAACATGACATGCTACAAAAAAATGTTTTAGTGTTGCTTCCGTTACACGGACGGAAACTAAATTCGCTTATTGAGTGACACATGAGTGAAGTGCAGATGTTCGAGTGTCGCATATATAATCATATAGTAGGCATTTCACGAAATGCTTTCGAAATTCATTAAGGTTATAGAAGCTGAGTTACAAATGAATAAATGATGACTGATTGAAAGAAAGCGACATGGAAGAAAATGCGGTCGCAGAAGCAGGACACAGAGCTGTCCTGCAGGTATTGTGTCGTATCTTCCTTCGTCGGGAGCGTCTTTCCAAGCGCATTATACCTGTTACCCGTGAAATAAAGCCTGCACAACGTTGCTTTCTTAAAGGAAATATATGGTTAAAAACTCCATTTGTTGCAGTAAGCAAATTTGCCTACGGGTTGTTCTGTCCATGCGTGAGTCCGTATCTAAACAAAGCCGACCACCGGCACACAGTTAGGGGCAGTACAGACTGTTTTGATAGCGATATATGACTCGATTTGTTATATGCGTGTTGTCTTGCACGTGAACGATTTGGCAAGACCACAGCAGCACCAAGCGTTAGCCATCTTCAGCCATGTCCGGTATTGTACGCATAAAAATCATTCTAAACAATGCACCAATATATCCAAGGTATTATAAGTTATGCTATGTGTGATGCTTGGACTTGTGGTGACTGAAAGATGTCCTCGATGTAATTATCCCCCTTAAGATGCATCTCAAGGACCTCCTCAATTGTTTATTGTTGCAACGGTACAATGCATGTAGTGTGAAATGTAATGTAAAATGTACTCAGCTGCTGAACTGTACACGGGCTAGGAAGGCTACTTCCTGGCCCTGCGCTATTTGAAGTAGAAATAAACTGATTGATTGATTGATTGATTGACGCTGGTCTCCATTGCATTGTCAACGCTAGCGTAGCGGCGTACGTACACAAATATTTATTCTCGTGTATAGCTATGAAGATTGTTATTTAGCTAGTACCTTATTCATATTCTTGGTATAAGCGTGAATTAGACACGGGCGGTGGCGAAATAAGACAGGACGAGTGCTGCCAAGAATATGTTACCGTACCAACTCGCCCAACTATACATCCTTTTGCAGTGTACCTTATTCATGACTGGTGTTCCAGGCATTGCACTGAGCCGAGTGCCAGGCGTCGGTTGGGTTGTAAGAGCTCGGCCTAAACATGTTAGACATTCCTGTTAGGCACGTTCATTTTTTTACAATGTAAACTAAAGAAAGCCAACCACGTTTTCTAGAAATACTACGTAACCGGATTCGTATTAACATAGTTTCGTGTCGCTTCCGAGAATGCGAGGCCCACTAATACGCGTAAACTTTGATGTCAATGAGAAAAGAGAATGCGACAATCAATAGTGTTTCGCTCATGCAGAACTTCATATCATACGTGTTTTGGACGTAGTTGAGAGGAGACTAAGCGTATAATTTTCAAATACATTTGTTTAAATGGTGAACTGCATTTGAAATGATCATAATGGATTTCAGTTTTGTTTATTGCATGAATGTTTTTTCTTCCATTTTATAATCCCGTCTTCTTTTTCTCTAGATGGCACGGCTTCCCATGCCTTAATGTACGTATTTACAACAATCCTGCCATTCGAAGCGTGCAAGGTGGGCTTCTTATTGCCTGGACAGGAAGAGGTTCTGAACCAGGGGAATGTATTGTGCAGCTTAATGCCTGGCAAAGGCAGCTGTCAAGTAAGCTATGAAATACATAATTTGGTGAACTGATAGACGGAGATACTATGTTGTTTGGGTTAGGGTTCTTCAATCACCTTGTGAAAACATTCCGCTTTCATAGTTCCAGCTGACACGCACAACCTGCTTTAACAACAGTGCTTCACACAAAGAATTACACAAACAATGAGAATAAAAAGAGTTCAAAACAAGCAATTCACCCTATGCGTTTCTTGATGTCATCGTCTGTTGGCTCCATATGGTTGTGACCGCCTGTTCCACTTATTTTGATTAATAGATACTGAGGGTCTCCATTCCAGCAGCTTTGATGCCTTCATGTAGCATACTAGAGTTTATTGGCCAGTCTCCTCTTTCCAAGTATCATGTCATGCCTTGCGACGAAAAGGAATTTCTACATCAGCTGCCGAGGCTCGGAGCTTGGGCGCTGGCTAACACTCCCAAGCCTAGACTTGGTGCACGTATAATACTAAAGAAACTGGATGCAAAAATGACACTGAGGACGCTCAAATTGTAAAAGCATCACACGCCTAATGCAAAGACGTGGCTTCGTATCGCACCTGCGACGTTTTTTTTTTTTCACTTTCAGTTTTCGTGTAAACAAACACACACACACACACACGCACACACACACGCATGCACATGAACATATATTGTCACGTAGTAGTGACGCTAAAGCGAACAGTCGTAAAACTGTGTATGACGAAACTGATCCTTTATTGGGCGAACCTGTGCCCACAAAAGCAAGCTTCACTCAAAGCACAACGATAGCGGCGAACACAGTCGGCGATCGTCGAAAATCTCCTCAGCGGCGAAACGCGTCGGCTTTTATACCTGAGTCATCGAAGGTTCCAGATTAATCCCTGATGCCCGCGGGTCTTCCAGAAAGTTCTAGACAATTCGCGTCGGTCATACAATCAGATAACATAAGCGTCGGTGTATACAGGCAACGGAAAGAAGCATCGATAACGTTCTAGAAACTTCCGATACACTCGCGTCCTGCGCCGAGCGATAACGTTTAACATTTGTTAGCCGGCGGAAAGCGGCCACCGGTGAAAGATAAACATGAATACGTGTCAATATATGTAATATATAAGCGATATTTTTACGAAGACGTTACGTAATATTTAAAATAGCCATTTGTACTGTATATATACAGTTCCGTCGGAGACAAGCCGTCTACGGTGGTGACAGTGGGGTGACAGCTGATACGCTGGAATTAGACAGTTATTTAAAAAATCTTTATTCCTTAGCTTTTCTACGAATGATTCAAGCGACTTCACCACAATGGAGAAATCGAAGCGAGCTCTCCTTAAAAGCCATACCATATTTTGGATGTGGAAAAATCTGACTATTCAAAGTAAATGCCTCAGTAAATTTCGATTCTCAAAGTTCTTGAGTCCGGAGTTTGCAATGTGCGTGCTTTCCTCGTTGTTGTCATTCAATGTTTTATCCCATACCAGTCGTTTCTAGTTGTTTCACCTCTTTTCCTATTTCTATATCTGCCAGTATTCAGGCACAGCACTTGCTCCTAGGCACACGCAATAATAAAGACTAACTGATTGATTGGTCGATTGGCTGGTTGATTGATTGCTTAATTTTTTATTGATTGATTGACTGCATATTATTATTCCAGGGTGACTCAGGGGGCCCCCTTACAGTGATGTCGATGAACACACGATCACTGCAGGTTGGTATCGTCTCCTACGGCAAGGGATGCGGCAGGCCTAATGAACCGGGCATGTACACACGTGTCGACCATTATGTGCGCTGGATAAGGCAGGAGATACGGAAATCAAGAACTCCTCGCTGGCGGCTGCCAATGGTCACGGAAATGTTAAATGAATTTGTGAAGAGGCTGGTCTGACAATATAGCCAATCCCTAATGACGACATTTCGTGCACTTCCTTTGTTGGTTGTTACGCTTGGGTTGAAACCAAGGTTTTGCATCGTGTCTAGCACAAATTCTTTATAAAACTTCAGAACCTGTCCACAGTTGAGCCATCTTGGGGCCAGTCGTCGCAAAATGACACCAACCTAATGGCTCCAACATACTAAAAAAATCTTCGCATATGCGAGCCAATTCGAATAACTCATACTTCAACGAGAGCAAAGCTGCCTCTTAAAGTTCTCAACCCTTCGAAGCACTTGAAATTATGTTTTTACATTCATCAAAACTTTGCATACGCTTCGCTACATTAGGTACCATTCTTTCGCTATACCCAAGCATTTCGACATGCTCCACGGCTTCTGTCCCTTACGATTACATAAAAAACAGTAAGCCACGAATGTATTTATAACAACATAACAATAAAACTATTTTGAACCAGAAGGAACCAACGCGATGCCCAAAACTGTTTGTCAATTTATTCTGTTTCTAAGTAACCCTCAGCGTTGAACCAAGAAAACGCGACTTCTAAATAAAGAAAAATTCAGAATACTGGTTGAAAGAAACTGCGCGAAGAAATTGTTTATTTATTTTATAACTTTCGATAATTAGGCATAAAAGCAAATCAGGGGATCCGCAGACAGTTGTTCTACTATTGGAGTTTGATACTGACCATGCACCACATGCCACTGCCCATCGCCACGCACAAACCGCTGCGGAACTTCCCTTAACAGCTGCGCTCACACAACTACGTCACAAAAGGTCACAGTTACTTCCGTTTGACTCATTTAGTTAGCAGCACCACTTCTCCTCCTTACGGTAAAGTTTCACCTCTAAATAAATGCCATGTGTCTTATATGCAAATCTACAATGACCAATGGAAACCGCGCAAGCCTGAGAGAAACGCAACGTTCTATTTTCTTCGCATCCCAGAAATGGTGTTGTAGATCGGGGTCTATAACCATCCTCAATCGTTTTAAAATGAATTTATGTACACGGCTAACATGCCTGGTAATTATGGGGCGACATTTTTGAGATGGTCCTCCGCAGTATTTGCAACAGTAAGCAGAAATGATACAGTGGAAAACCATAAAAGTTATTGCTTTGCCTTGACAGGACAGCAATCATGCTAAGGCAGAACACACAGTTATTGGGGCCGTGGAACGAAACAATTACAAAGCATGACGGCGATAATGAACAGAGCTTTCTAACAAAATATTTTGCTTTCTGAAAACAAATCATATTGGACCATGTCGTATCTGACCATGAACGCCACCATCCATGTGAAGTAAAAAGCAATCAGAGACAAGAAAACCGAATTCTAAGCTCTTACTCAAACGAACAAGTCGTCATATCTACTCTGTATGCGCGTACATGACTGCCTTATACCCCAGACACACGCACACCCCTACTTCGGACTACGGGACATCTACAGGAAAGGCGTTCATGTGGAGTGACACACGACAAATTTTTGTGCACTTCTTTAAGGATTCCTTTCGGAACTACTGCGTCGTGCACAGACCTTCGTCTAGAAAAAAATGAAAAACTTAGCAAAAAACAACAGTGCCGTTATTTTTGTTCTTGTAAAAGCGACAAAAATGATTTTATACTTAGCAATGACGCAACTTTCCTAGTAGCGAACTTGTATTACAGCGATGCTCTAAAACTCTCACCAACCTTTCCAGAACGTGTGGTCACCACCGTCCCGCCATAATCGCCTTCGGCAGCTTCGACATGCACCTTTGTCAACATTTGGCTAGCTTGTCTGTGAAGCTGTTGTGTTTTTTTTATTATTATTCATGAACAGTAGACCGATTTTTTACTTATCATGGATTCATATGGGTTGCTTCTCGTGTTTTGTTTTCTTTCTTTCTTGTTTACAATTATTTATTGATTGTAGACCTGGTATCTTTGTTGGTGGCATGTATGCGGCGTGTATTTATGGGGAAATAGAGCATTACAATTTGTAAACTGTGTATTGCGACAGCCAACTACAATGCAGCCTACCCTTCCATCTGTGCACAATTATTAGGCACCAAAAAAAAAGGGGGGGGGGGGTTAAAGCGTGATTGGCATGATCCTTGTCTTGTCAGGGTTGGGAAGCATTGTGTACCTCTTGAGTTCGACGTTTATTATCCGTTATGAAAGGCGTACTTTTACGAGTTGCACACACAACACAGCACAACGCTTATTCCGGTGCATAAGGCAGAACCGTTGAAGCGCAATGATCTCGATTCACGGTCGAGCTCAATGATTTTTTGGAGTGACGCTCATAATATATTAGCGTGTGCCCTGGGAGTCTGAGATATGCCCTGAAAATGCGAAATCCGAGGTACTTCGTAATGCTTGAAGTGCGACTATAAGCAGCGCTCACCCGAAAACTGCCTAAGTTGTGACGACAAAAAAATTAGGATCGTATCCCGGCCGCGGCGGGCGCATTTCGATGGGGGCGAAATGCAAAAACGCCCATGTGCTTGCGTTGTAGCGCACGGCAAAGAACCCCAGGTGGTCAAAATTAATCCGGAGCCCTCCACTACGGCGTGCCTTATAATCATAGCTGGTTTTGGCACGTAAAACCCCAGAAAGAAGAAGAGAAAAACATTAGTTCTCTTTCTTCTTTTAACTTCGCTTCGACTGCACACACTACCCTTAAACGTTTTGCCAGTCTCAGTTTAAATAATTAACGTCATGTGTCTTGCTGCACAGCTTACCGACAATATATGAAGCAGATCGCGCCACAGCGAGGCTCCATTAGGTAAGGGCCCCTATAGCGTAGCAGAAATACGATTATTTCAAAGTACTTTAATTTGCGCGCCATTTAGGAGTGCTACTAGACCTGTAGCACTTATTCTAAGCTATGTAATCTGATCATTCATCTTCCTATATCCTAATGTTAGGTTGATATCATTCTTTTTCTTCACGCGCGGTCTTTAGCTTGCTCTGACATTTCATGGTTATAACCCTCCAAGTGACGGCCACATAGTATAGCGCTGCATAACGCACTGCTTCTTAAAGTTAATATTAAGGGATATGTCTAAATTGCTACCAGTGCTTTGTAACCCCCTAGAACATGCGCTCCTTGCAATTTTTAGAATATACGTTTGATTCTAACAAGAGGCAGACGTAAGGTAGTACACCGGGTGTTCCAGCGAACACCTTCAAAAATTTTGGAAGGTTACCTGTGGCAGATTGCACAATTTCAGTTGATGAGCTGGTCTGCTCAAAGAGGCGTACATTACTTGCACAAAGAAATGAAATGCATAATCGACTAATTAGCAAAAGTTCACTAATTTAGCATTTAAATAATTACCGTATGGCCCGTATTGCACTTTAGCAATTTTAGCCGTGGAATTCGCCAGGCGGATCCACTTGGAACCAAGTACATCATGACACTCGTTTTGAGATACTAATTTCCAAACTTGGCGGAGAAATGCATAGGCATTCCACCTACTTTTGTGCGTCAATGCATAAAACGTTTTGTTAAGAAAGTAAGTGGAACGCCAATGCATTTCCCTGCATTGTATGGGAATTAAAATGGACAGCCACTTTAGCATACGCCAACGAGGGTGAAAGCGAAAGCCGGCGCACTCAAGAGACATTCATTAAATTACTCGATATTCTCATCCGAAAGCGTTGTTACTCATTACTTTTTTTACCAATGGTCGCGGTTTTGAGGGACCTAATTAACCTCGCCCTAATTAACACCAAATGTCGTGGGTACGGGTGCTTTGATGAACTCTTTAATAATTACCTGTGCCCTAATTAACTTCGCCTTAACGCCAAGAGTGGTGGGTTCGAGTGCCTGAATTATCTGTATCTTAATTAACATGAGCATGACGTTGGTCCGGGAACCATCAGAATTGTTGCGTGAGCTTTTGGTAAGTCACGATGCCGGGTCGCTGTAGTAAGTTAATTGCTATAGAGAGTCGTCATCATGTACGACTTCCCTTGGACGACACGGTTTTCACTCAAGGATGTTGAAGGTGACCTGAACGGTGAGACATATAAGGCTCTCGCCTTAATATCTCAAAATTGGTGCCATACTGAGAATTTGTTCGAAGTAGATCCGCATTGCGAACTCCACGGATAGACTTTGTAAAATTCAATATTGGGCATAAGATAATTAGTTTAAAAAATCACCGCCCAAGCACTTCGAACAGATTATTATACCAGCGAAGCTGAAACTTGCGGCCCCAGTGTTTGACTGGGTTTATCCCGATGGTTCATTAAATTATTTCTCAATTATTGGTTACGTATTTGTGTTTCTTAATGAGCTTACACACACGCTCGGCTGCGACGGAGAGAACAACATTGCTGGTGGTATGCCCGCAGTCCGCCGTTGTTGCTTCCGTTCTATGTCTCGAGTTTGCTCGGTGGCACGGTTAGCGAAAGTCGCCCGCCATTACCGCTTGCGATTCTTCGAAATAAATTCCTTGAAAATTAAATCTGTGCGATACGTAAGACAATAAATGGCTTATACCCCCGTAAACGCGGCCTCCCAATTACGAGGACAGAAGAGTAGTCAAATTCTACGCTGGAATTATGAGCGGCAACGCCGCCAGCTGTGGAAGCAGATGACGACGACGAACTCGGGAGCAGTGGCACGAGCACCTGCCGAGTACGAGTGCAACCCGAGGAGCGCCAACGAGCCAGCTGCGGAAGACGACGACGCTCGAGCTAATGCTGATGATGTTAGTTTTCTGTACACAGACGACGGACAGACGCTTTTTGGTTTCGCTTAGCCATATAAAGGTTCGCTTAAAAACTTCTTTAGCAAACTTTAAAGCGCGAAGCTTCATATGGCTAGGCGAAATCGCCTGTCAATAGAAAACTCATCATCAGCATTGGCTCGAGCGTCGTCATCTTCTTCCGCAGTTGGCTCGTTGGCTCGTGCTTGGCACGCGCTCGTGCCATTGCTCCCGCGTTCGTCGTCGTCGTTTTCTTCAACAGCTGGCTGTGTTGCTGCTCATCATTACAGCGTAGAATTTCACTTCTCTTCCGTCGGAACATGGGAGGAATGGGAGGCCCTCCTTGCTTCGCAGGACCCGGACACCCAACTTTGCTGCGTGAACCGGGGTGCCAGTGCCATGGCCCTACGTAGCCTGGATACATGCGCGTGATGTGAGGGCTGTGCCCTCACATCACAGCCTGGGCCCCAGAAGGGTCCAAACTCGCTCCCCTAATAAAGTTTTTCCATCCATCTTCCGTCGTCGTATTGGGGAGGCCGCGTTTACGGGTGTATGAGGCATTGCTTAAGGGGGTATGAGCCATGTAAGAGCCACTGACGACGTGTCCTAGTGCATTTGAGCAACGACGCTGCGAACGCGCTCGGGAAAGGGCTGGTCGTCGATGTGCCCATTCTAGCGTGATGGCTTCCAAAGCCCAAGCGAAACGTCAGTGAAGAAGCGCCGAACCTGATCTGCGGGATCGCGATGTTGGGACTGAACTTCAGCGTCGTCTTGCGCTCCTGGAACCCGACAACGTACGGTGGTCCACGCCTTGGAAACGCTAGCGCCAACTTCACCGGTGCGACGGTCAGGTTTCAACGTTTGTTTCTGAACCGGAACGTTTATGATATACTCGTAAATGTTCGGTTGGTGATGCCAAACGATGATACGCCCATTCTCATCGTGGGGGCAATATTCACTACAGCAGACCCACCATAGTCCCAGCTTCTCTGGCTTCCATCTTCACAGTAGTGGCTCTGAATGTTTTTAGTTAATTTGTTGATTATGCATTCCAATTTGTTGTGCAAGTAATGTCCGCCTCTTCGAGTAGACCATCTCATGAACTAGAATTGTTGTATCTGCCACAGGCAACATTCAAAAAATTTTGTAAGTGTTCGCTGAAATACCCCGTATATATAGGGTGTCCCAAGTATCATGCACCAATATTTAAAAATATGCAGAGGCCACATAGCTGGACAGAACCAAGATAGTGCTGTTTGCCATCGCTTGGAGATACTAAGATTAGATTTGTATTCCGCCTAATTGCATAATTAGTCCTGATTAATTATTCAACTTCTCAAATATTATTAGATAAAGAGCGCCAATGTGAATATTGTAGAAAACACGCAAAACTCCCGATACAACTACCTGTTGCTCAATACGTGCTACATAAAAGTGTTTTTTCCAAACGGGAAAGGAGCGCGCGAATACACGCAACATTGCCGCGCGACTGGCCGCTCGAGGCACTTTGAGTATGTTCGCGGGCATCTTTCACGCTCGGAAAAACACTTATATGTAGGACGTCTTAAGCAACATAAAGTTGTATCGGGAGTTTTTCATGTTGTCCTACAATTTTATCCTTGGCACTTTTCATCTAATTGTAATATTTATTTGAATTATAATGCTCAAATACTTCATTTATTTTAAATATAATAAATTCAATAACAAGTCTATAAGAAATATCGAAATATTGCATGACTGATTATATTTCGGCACTTGGTTTCATAAGGCAGCGGCGTAACCTTAATAATTTTCATAAACAATGTCCCATGAAGTACGCATTGTCAATCGCACGGCGACGTATTCTTCGACGAGTTCTGGCTTGAGCCTTTTAGAGTCGATAAACGTTACCACTTCGCAAAAAGCGTAAATTTGCAAGCTACATGAGTGAGAAAGAGCCGCTTAACGAGTCGCTAGTAACAGCCGCTAATGAGACCCATAAATAAGGCCATGGCAATGAAAGGAGAAACACCCAGAAATAGCAGGTGTCAACAGGAACACGCGTACATCACTCGCAAAGATGGCGACATTATTTTATGGAGTTTCGGCACATTATGAGCAAATAAATTAGGACTATGACAGTGGTGATTGCCACTTTCTCATTTTGATGCCACACGATTACTCGTAACCATTGTCCACTAGGTGGCAAAATAAACAGGCTAACATGAATGCTGCTTGCAAATACAACGCTTTCAATGTAGTTTTGCTAATGAGTAGTAATTGTAGTAGTAAGTCACAAATCTCGCAACTCGTTTACCCACTGGTACCTTCTGCATGAATAGACAAGAAATGTGGTTTAAATAATGACCCTGAAAGGAGGCTTAAGCTAACCCAACGTTTACACACCTGTATATTTGTATTAGGATGTTTTATAAACAGAAGGCACCTGATAATATTAACGAGAAGAAAGGGGCGGAGGCGCGGGAATTTTGTAAGTCGCAACCATACGAATTCTTACAGATAATGAAGCCAAAAAAAGCGTTGGGTAAATGATTTGTTGTTTTACTGTACATATAGAAATGACAAGGTAAAGAAAATCAAAGTGGAGGAAAGAACAACTTGCGGCCGGTGGGAGCCCTACTCATAACCTTGGCCTTAAGGCAAACCGCCTGGATATATATTTTAATTTAAATTATTTTCGTTAGGGATGTGAGAATGTTCGACATTTCGAATACGAATCGATTTGTCTCGTGTAGCCACTTCGTGTTCGATTCGAGGATTTACTATTGCAAATTGAGGAATATCTGTTTCCTTTTTAAATACAGAATGGTGACAACTCTTATTGGAAAGTCTCAAGGCAGCTAGAAAAGTGTCGGTGAGGACTGCCACAAGTTATTGAGCTGCAGAAGAAATTTTGTTTCTGCGCAGGCGCACCAGTGCTTGAGAAGGAAGCGCGGGGCGCATTAATTCTGCTCAATTATTTTGAGTTATTCAATAAGGAACGCTCCCCTATACGCAGACTATATTAGAATTTGTTGTCTCGAATAAATATTAGGACAGAATGGCTATTTTTGGAAGTTTTATTTTCTTCTGTCCGTCAAACTGTAAACGCATTTGGTGACGTGTTGTTTGCGTGCCACAATATTGTCATGATGCTTCAAATAATTGAACGCAAGTTTTTCTCATTTACGGCAAACTTACGGCGCAATAACTGCAAAAATAGTATTGCGTATAGGAAGATCAGCAGCAATAGTTACAGAAAATGACTTTTCAAGGAACGGCGAGAAGGCGATAAACGTTTCTGGACACCTGCTGCGTGAGTTCAGAGAATGCAATAGAAAAATCACACGGCGCCTACAAAGTTACGTGGTCGTTACACAATCACTTAAGGAATTCTGCTGTTAAGAAATTGATTGCGCAATGAGCATTCGGCAATGCACAACAAGACAGATTACAGAGCATATTATATGAGAATGTAACGTAGAATATATAAGGAACCTATTGAGATTAAGTGAATGTTCCCCCCCAAAAATCACGGTTACATGGACACCCTTCTTAAGTCGTATCCAGGATCCTGATTCTTGTGTCGGTATCTTTCCGGGATTTCGAACGATAATAGTCCCGTCATCATAATTGCACAGCAGGGAAGCCAAACTGCTGCAATACCCTCCAACCAACCAGGTACCCAACCCTGCCGCCCCACTCCCCGTTTCCTTCTTGTGGAGGAAGGAAAGTCCACAGCGAATGAATCCTTTCAAAAACCAATAAATAGGTTTCCAAACAAACCTAAGGTTTGTCCAAGAGGCTCTTGTGGTGAGTATCACGCTTTTTACATTCTAAGTGAAGATAGTCTACATCATAGTCATCTCTTTAATGACAGCACACCGCACTGTCTCAATCTTTACTATCAGGAACAACGAGTCTTCAGTGTGCAAGAATAATTCCGGTTAGGAAACGGCATTCCAAACAGGAATTCATTGCGCCAAGGTATTGAAGGAGGAAGCTCGGTGTACACGCAAGAGCTTTAGGGCAGAGTATGAACGTTGTGCCCATTCGCCAATATTGGTTCAGAAATTTGTCGCATTGCCACTGAGTGTTCTGAATTTAGGATATTGTCACTTCTAATTCATGACTTTCTTATAAATATAATGTAGCGCTCATTCCTATCAAATAAAAAAAGTTAATCACATCACTATATATATAGTTTTCCACTGTGGTTGTAATCAATCCTCCGAAGTTGGTGTTGGTATCATTGCCAAGTAGTAAAATCATTTATATTTGTTACTTCACAATATGTACTCCAGAACATTTCCATACAGTTCTTCCTACCTTTAAATTCCTATGTTTACAGTCTAACTATTTTTACAAATGATTCTGAGTTTCGATACTTTTACAGGTGATTATGGTTCTGGAAAAAGAATCACTTCTTTATTACAGGTTATTCGTTTTTTCTAGCAATTACTATCGTAGTGTTTAATAAAATCTTTCACTTGTACAACTTTAGTAGTATTGTTAATGGTGCCATTCATTTTACAAAGGACAAGAGAGTAACAATTTTGGCTGGTAACACAGGTCAACTCTCTAAAGAACTGAATGCAAATCCATTTTACATCTTGCATTTAATTTCAGGGCATGTTAGGTTTCACAGAGCAACTGTCTCTCAGCGAAATCGCAAACGTTCTAACTACAAGGACGAGCAATCGTCTGTCAAGTACGTGCAGCTAACAACAATGTCTTTCAATACTACACCATAATGCACCTTGTGTTTTCGCATTGATCACCATTTCAATATTATCAATAGCGACGACACGTCCTGTACAAGTCTGCGCGTTTAATTATCCAGACCACAAAAACATTTGCAGCTTCAATTGTTTGCGTTGGTGGTTATTTGCACCGCACTCACAGGTAGTGTGAGGTACACTCACGACGTCAGCCTAGTCTCTTACTCGAATATTGAACATAACGCAATATCTCCCGCTCGACAAAAAGCTGTTTTTTTTCTGGCGCACGATTCTGTATTCAATCATCCTCATTCAGGACTAGCAGCTTTAGAGCTCGGATAATAATTATTCTACAAAAATACATCACTCTACTCATAGCACCACAATATATGCGCGGGAAACGTTTGTTAAGGCACATCGAAATACTATAGACATCTTCTATAAGCAAGAAATAGCCGTTTCAGTGTGGTATGACAGCCGAAAAGCAGCTGCCTCTATAGGTGCAAATTATCGAATGGACTCCTTTCTGCATGCATGATAGCTAGAATGCGACCTGAGAAAAAGAAAAGGGCATTGTGGTACCCGCTCTAGCTTACTGACGACAGCGTTACTGGTTTTTTTTTTTCGAGAAATGCTCGATACACAGGTGGCCAGGGTTATTTATATCCGATGCGACGAAATGAAAAGCTGGCTTGATGGGAAAATTGTCAAGGAAGGACGTACAAAACAGCATTCCCGTGGCATTTGTCGCAACAGCATTTACAGGGGGATGCCTCATCTTCGTTTTCTTATCTTCAATGCCGGTCAGCATTTCCTGTCCCATGGGAGGTTTCTTGTCAGAATTGACTGCTCTTACTGCAGTTACAACTCTAGCGTTTAAAGTGAATTGCTTTGGAAAGTGCATATATTTAGGAAGCGCATTGTGCTGTGCTTGAGGTGAGACCTGAAAAATATGTTTAAACGCCTGTGACTCTGTAAAGAAAATGACAGATTTCATTGTTAGGCTATGTAAAAACCGCGCGGAGGATATTATGCGAAGCTTTAAGCCTCGGCATGGCTGTTGTTTAAAGAAGCGTGTAATTCGGGTGCACTTGAAGTAAGTAACAATGTTCGCAGCTTGAATGCGTTAAGTGACATTGGTCTGTAATGAAGTAGTAAATTTCACGATGGTCATTGCGGTGATTGCGCACTCTGCAAACTGGAAACTAAGCGCTTTTAAAGTGGCATGAACCCAATTATAGGGTTTGGAAGTGACATTTCATCTGCGAAGATCAGAAATTGTTTGCGAGACACTTCAACACTCCCAACTATTCTAAGCTAGTGGATACATTCCTCGTAGGCTCAGCATTAGAGCATGTCAGGAGAAAGTGCCCTAAACTGCTGTGAAACAATGTCTTTTCATTTGACAAAAGTGTGCAATAATCACTGCGCAAGTTCTATTTACGTGCATTGATGTGTTTTTCCACAGCAACGCTTATATTACCTGTATGCAATTCCTTATTTCTGTAAAGTGCCGGCGCGTATTCAGGTTTGTTACTTGATACTTACAGGACAAATTTCCCAGCAGATCACTGAAATATATTTTTATCCTGTCCCTCGCACTTTGATCATTTCGTACTGCAGCGTTTTTAAATGGTAGTTACAAATGTTAATTTCTCGTCGAAAGTCATTTTCCAACTATGCCCGCTAACCCAGCCTCCTTTTTATGAAAGACAATCCGGGAAGCATAGTGATATTCAATGATTAAGAGATGAAAGTGCTCTCAAACAGCTATGCATGACAATTAACTTCTTAAAGACAGGCCATTTGGCAGCGGTCTCCAACATGACATGTCTTGCTAAACATCGCCTGTGGCACAATACTTTTAGAGAAATTGCTGGCACTAAGCACCTTCTGTGCTTAGACTAAAAGCCACCTTAGAGTAATAGTCAAGGACACTAAAAATGGCCTGACTAAATAGGTCGATTTAAACCAAAGACAGCAAAGTCTTTTTCTCGCTGAAGACTTCGAAAGTACGAGAAACTGCTAGATGCCTGATGTCATTCTAACATAGAGATTTGTGGTTTTTACGAGGCTCGGCTTACTTTTTACGCTTGCGATGAGCCTTTTTTTTACAGTATAAGTAGTCAAAGATATTTCATCTTTCTCCTCCTTGCATATATTGGCAGATTTAATTGGTCCAGTAATTACCCATTTGATAGCGTATGCCAAACGCATATTATTATTTGGGGCTGCAGTTTAATGCCTATTTATTAATAACGTTGCCGTAGGTAATGAAACCTGTAAAATCTTCGCACACAATATTCTGTTAGCCTTGCAATATGTTCTCTCATTAATCATATCTAACAAGGTTACTTATTTCAGGTTTCCGGGAAAAGTATGAGCGATCCAGGTAAGTTTTGGCATACAAACATTTTTATTATGCGAAATTTACAACTTGATCTACTCTTGCTGTAGCTTCCTGTGTCCTTATTTTTACTGTAATAACTTACCTGACTCGGTGGATCTATGTAGCAAAGCATAGATCTCAGCTGGACTTCAATAACCATGACAAACTGTACATGTATATAAAATGCTTCAATCATTTATATATAATGTTTAAGTATACTCGTTTATACGTTTAAACTCGTTTATACATATAAAGAAGAGTATATTCGCAAGTACAACTCGCTTGAGATATTCACTTGCTCAATAACAGCCAGAATTCTAAAATATATATTTATGCTGCGTCATTGCTGCTCGCCATAGTTGCCAGTTGATGTAGATACTGACAGGATATGATAGTCGTCATGTTGCAATAACAACACAATATGAACATTGACGGCAGCAGAAAAGAATGTAACTTTAAACAGACAAGGAGACATCTACCCAATCGTAGCAATTGCTACAAAGAAAACCCATACAGGTTCCTCGAAAGAAAAGCCCCGCAGTTGAAGAAAAATTCATCCTGGTCTGAGACTCGAACCCCGGACCACCGCCTTTCCGGGGCAGCCGCCTACCATCTGAGCTAAACAGGCGGCTAGCAGATGGCAGGGCGAAGTCTAATTTATCAACAACTCGAAGAAAAGGATAGTGTTTGACGTAAAAGGTATGTTTAGCTAGTTGCTCTGTATAGGAGCCGTTCACAGCGTACGCAGCCTGAGAGTTTAGCCGGAAAGTTCAGCGAAAAACCTCAATGCGCTTCCATGGATAGAAGCGCACACGACGCCGCAAGCACTTTCACCACTGATAGAGGAGTATTCGGTAATGGGACGCAAAGCTCGGTTTCCTGTTTCATCGCCAGATGGCATTACTCTCCATGCATTCCGGGCGGTAAAACCTACTGATGTCGGCCGCAGTATCGTGGGAGTTTTGCCTAACGAGGTAACGCCTCCGCTTTCCCATCGAGAGGCGGTGGTGGTTCGGGTTTTGGCCACCGCGTCGCTTTACAAAGATGGCATTTAACGCTACAACGTCAGGAGTGCAGGCAGCGGTGCATCAATCTGTGCGCGGCTTCTCTCCGTGTGCCAGTGAATCCGTAGAAATCCGGTGAGCACTCGAGTATCGGAGAGGAGCGTGGTATTCGACAGAAGCGCGCTTGAAAACATGTTTTACACCCAAATGTCATGGAGGAAGCATTATCTTCAGAACACCCAGCAATTTATCGAGCTCGTCTTCACACAAGTAACGCCTATAGCCCGGAACGCAGATAAAGCCCCAACATGCATTACACACTCGTTACCATCCTGTGAATTTTTAAAAACTGCTGTCAGCGAGGGTGCCAGACTGTGTGTGGCAGGAGTGGACGCTGCAATGAAAAAGAACAGACTAGAAGAAATATTTATGCAATAGAAAAGAAAGTGAACTGTATAAATGAAATATTAGAGAAAAGGCAAGTAGTTGAAAATGAAAAAAGTCAACACTGGAGAAAATGAAAACACTACTCAAGAAGGTGATATTGTAAGTAGTAGAGAAGCTAAATACAAACTTGAATTGATGGGTAAAACATATCAGCACTCTCATCTTCACTCCATCAAACTTGTTTGACCAACTTCCTGCTGAGCCAACTTCAGCCTTTTGCGCATTTATTATATATTGTGATTGCTCGCATTGAAGAGTACACGGCTGCTTCATTGCGGTTCCTTCAGTTGCTGTCTCCGACGATGCCGGAGCCATTTCCGTGCCTTCGGGTAAGAAATGGCTTCCGTGCCTCCAACTACGAGCCTGCGGATATCTACGGCTTCCACTGTTTTGCCTTTAACACCATGAGTGGGTTGCCTTTGACACTCCTTGGGTTTGAGTAGGCAGCTTGTGACACCACCATGTCGGTACTGGCTGTGATTTTGCTGAACTTTGCAATAGACGGGCGAGCCCAGCCGCATTTTCTCGGTCGTAACTTCTTTTCGCAGTAAGAAGTTACGAATAGCTACCGTAAGGTGTAACAGGTAAAGGGTAACTTGAAACCGAATTTTACAACTTGAATTTTTTGAACATATTTCAGCTACCATATCTTAAGCTTCACAAAACGGAGCGTATTTTTTTCTCCATGTTGAATCTGATTACTCAAAGCGCTGATTAAAGCTCGAGAAAGTTAGTGTCAGTTTCTTAGCAGCCTTCTTGAACGCCGTATCGAAGTTTTCTTTTTTTTGTAGCAGCACACCTGTACAAATATAATTACTATGCTAATATACTTTACTCAAATAAAATTTCTTTGTGTGTCGTACGAGTATCCTTTATTGACAGAAGTGAAATAAACAAGTTTTGATTTTCATTCACGTGAAAAGATGCTTCGCCTATTTAGGTTCGGAAGAGTACACAGTTTGGAAAACCGCAAAAGGTGTACCGCCGACTCGCGTTTTTCGGCCCTCGCGGGACTGCTAGTTTTGGTCGAATTATCCGAAAGGTCGACTAACAAACTTCGCAAAAATAAACATGCTCAGATTCCTTTACATTGCTAGAAATAGCTCTTTCGTTTTAGACAGGCTCATTCAATACATTAAACCACCTACACTCGTCGTTGGTCAATAGCCCACATACCTCTAACTATCGTTGGCGCTGACAAAATCTTCGTTTAAAGCGTCGTAGCTTGCCAACAACCCGGTCCACTAAGCCGCAATAGAAAAGTGAAGTTTGTTTGACTGCTGTCGCAACATGTGATAGCATATACACGTGGTTGTTTATGAATGCTCATGTAAGGATACAGTTGTTATACAAACACAAATTAGGCTTCTGGGCGAGCGCACCAAGTTATTACGGCAATGCAGCTTTAAGGTTGTATTTCATGGCTGTCGTAGCACAATCACAGTGCGCTAGAACTACCAGTCGAATACGACTAATATTTTTGCATGACCATACGGCAAAAGCTTTCATCTGATGTACCAAATTAGGCGCTGTTCTTTTTTAAACAGCCTCTAGAAATACGTAACGTTATTAATTTACAAAGACGTCACGTTATTCATCTCGCAGTGGCACCTAAATATGGCAGCAGTTTGCACGCACAATGCAGGACATCATTGACATGGTAATTATTTTATGCAGGGGAGTAGGCGAAACGTGAACTTCGATGTCAGTTTCGATTCCGCTGAAGTTTGTAAGCCTTTGTTATGCTTTCCCAAAACAAGTTTGAGAGGACGCGTATGGGCAACCCCTTTCTGCCATGCAATCCTTCAAGACATGACCGTTCGGTTATGGCCGTTGTGCGCTTAAGACTTGTCTACCTGTTGCTCTTAATTCTCCAGTGATGTGTAGCCCACCAAATTCATCCCACAATCACTGTCGCATTCTTTTCGAGAATTACGGCGCAAAAGAAGGCTTCCGGGTTTTCATGAGTCGAAGTTAAATTCTTGATGTAATAGTTCAGCGCAAACCCACTGGGTGGAGAGATGTAATTAACTGGAAAATGGAAAATGCGATGGGAAAGCGGAGGCAATACCTCCTTAGACAAAACTTCCAGGATACTGCGGCCGACATCGGTATGTTTTACCGCCTGGAATGCGTGGTGCTGAACACCATATGGTGCTGAAACAGGGAACCGAGCTTTGCGTACCATTACCGAATACTCCTCTATCGGTCGTGAAATGCTTGAGGCGTCACGTGCGTTTCTACCCATGGAAGCGTGTTCAGGTGTTTCGCCGAACTGTCCGGCTAAACTCTCAGGCTGCGTACGCCGTGAACGACTCCTAAACAGAGCAACAAGCTAAACATAGTTTATGATTTACATCAAATGTGAAACCGCGAACACCTTGGCGAATCTCACGTTGTGGGTACGAGCATTCGTATGAGTAAACCTAATCCTTTCAAACACTAGCAAAAACCTCCGCTTCTTGGCCAATGTCCCGTGGTGGTTACGAGTTTCGCAGCAGATGGTGGCTACAGGGTAAACTGCGCAAAGAGGTAGGAAATTCTAATGCTTTAAAAGTGAAATCACATTGCATAAAGTTTCCCCAAACGCAAAACCGTTGTATTAGAGGTGCCTCAGTGAGACCTCCGAAGTTTGTTTTTTTGACAACTTTCGGTTCTTTACCATGCACACAAACGCAAGAACACAAGGACTTTTTCATTTCGGAACGAAAGAAATTTGGCCACCGTTGCATAAAATGAAACCCCCGACCTCAGTACATCAAACCATCGTAACCACGGAAACACCACGGCGGCTTCCTAACATAATTTGCACAATTTACAGTATTTTCAGATTGCTGTTTAAACTACGCAGTATGGGAGCTAAACAATAAAAATGTGCACATGGATTACGTTTCTTGCAGATTGTGGGCGGTCAAAGCCCGCGTCCAGAATAGTCATGGGCAAACCAATTTCAAGAACTCGGCTGCCATGGATGGTAAGCACGAGCCTCTGTTTTTATATGCAATTGGTCTTTCTAGAGGGGGGGGGGGGCGGGGACGTCAGAAATGGTCCGATGTTAATGCAGTTTAAACCAGGTCTCCTTGTATGTGCTTTTCCTGCACTGAATATCGTTGGCTCTAGCCTGAGTACTCGGTTTTTCTTGCAATTCTGCCACTTAGAGACGGAACCTTGCATTTGAAATTTACTTTCATGCCAAAGTAGTTTTAATGCTTTGCGGAGTGCTTTCTCATTGATGCTTCGTGACCAGAGGTTCTTGAAAAGATAACTGTACGCTGCACCTACTTATTTTTCTGGCCAAATGACATTACCAGCGTAATTCATACTTCTGCCTTCCTTAACATCACACCTCACATTAACCGTTCCATCGCTTGGTGCGTTATCCTTAGCCTATCCTTAATTTTCTCCCTTTAGCTGCACGCTTTAGACCAATTGCTCCCACCCACTAAAACCACTGCTTGTAAACATTCTTTTTCAAGGTTATCGGTAGGCTGACAGCCTTCTTGTTCCCATTGTTTTAAGGTGTATATCGAAAGCATGAGGTACCTGCGCTTAATGACCATGACGAAACAAGTATGCGGCGGAAGCTTGATTGCCCACAACTATGTAGTAACGGCCGCACACTGCGTCGTTTACTCGTGAGTATGTTATCCCTATACCGCACTGTACATTCACGATGCACGCGATGACAATTAGAAACGCACCCTTAAACAGTTAAGTTCACTTTCACATGCGCTCTTGACCTTCCCGGTGGCTGCACAGAATGTTGCACTTGACTTCTAACACGCAAAATTCTCTACTTGATTCATAAAACTAAAGCTAAAGCTCCCGATTAGGGCCAACTGCCGTACCCACAATAAATACCCTACTAGGTTGCTATGCAAGATGCCCCGAGTTTCTCGCTCGCCTGAGTTTGCTAGAAGGCAGTCAGAGAACAAAGCGCGGAATGCGCGGAAATAGCACAATGTAAAATGTCGAGATATAGTCACGTATATCCACGCGAGCCCACCCGGCGCTTATCACTTACTCATTTCAAACACAGAAGGATTGGTAAGGTTATGCGCCTCGCCGGTTACTGTTATCAACGCATTGTCGCAATATCGCAATACAGTGACTGTCGAGCTATCTATTTTCACACTCGCCGCGAGTCACGTGCAGCACATTTATGGAGCGCGTCACGGGTAGGTCGCCACTTTCGGACGTTATCTGTCCATCCACCTTCGAATGCGAACAGTGCAGACGTGGCGTAGTAAATAACGTTTTTTTTTCTATAACTTCCTTGCACAGGTCATGCACTGGGTCGAACTATACAAATAAAAGGAGGCACAGACGGTTTGACCACGTGACTCATTGTTTTTCGGCCGCCCGTGAGGTAACGCCGAAGTTAAAATAACGCAAGAGTGAATCTAGATAAGCCAGTGAAACTGGAGGTATGTCGAGGGTTGAGTTTTATGAACTGATATCATTTACGCATTCATCTGAAGGCGTCGCCAGAGCTCGCGGAGACACCTATCTTTGCCAAACTAGAGCCTTCCTGCATAGCACCTCTGGAGCCATAAAAAAAAAAAAAAAACTGCCATCGTCGCTACAATTGCGAGTTCCAGGTACTTGTGGACTACTGGCAGTGCTCGCCGGTAAAGTTTGCGAATCACATCTTGCGCCCATCGCCTGCTCTTTTAATTCCGCCAACGGATGCATCATTTGCGCGTGGTAGTTGCAAAGGTTTTAAACCGACGTTTTCTTTGCTTCGTCCTTCACTTTGCGGGTAATTTTTGCCAAGTAGATATATTGGCACAGCAGGTATGTGCAAATGAACATGTGACAATGCGCATGGGGCCATTATTGGAGAATTCTCAGAAAGGGATGTGCAAATGATGGTGCCTAAATAGATAGGCAGAAAGAAGGTAGACTCATTTTTCTTCACTTAATCATAAACGAAGAACTGCAGAAGTCGAATGGTTGCTCGCTGGGCTAGTTGGTTTATTGCAACTTATGCAACAGCGCGAAAAATAACTAGAAAGGGACGACGGCGCTCTTTCCACTTCGTCTCTATCAGCGCTCTTTTCACACTGTCTCTATCGTCATCCCTTCATTGTTATTTTTTCGCGCTGTAACATAAGATGCGGATGTCGGAAGCAAGAAATTGAAAAAAAAGTTGACTTTGGGGAAATCATTAGGTCGGTAGCCGAAGAATCCGAGTGGGGAAAAAGAATTCAAGTGTGGTGAAAGGATTAGAGTGAACAGAGTTGCACTACAGCATACATTAGGTTAGGAACCTTAGATGAGAGAAAAGTGAAGAAGTCGTTAAGAGAACCATCAAAGCATTATCACGTTATATTTAGGTAAATGTTGCATTTGCTTCACTAGTGTTCCATTTGTGTAAATGTACATGGCATGTGGTGGCTTAAAATAATTTTCCTCATTTGCATTACGTTTGCTTTACTATTTGCCCCAACATGAAAGAAAACTAGGCTTAACACTGATACCAACATAAGCGTTCAAACCACAATGCTTTATTTAGATTGACACTAGGACTAAGTCCGATTTTATCGTGCCATAATTACTGGAGACATGAATAATTTGCAACTTTAGAAACATTAAATATTGCACACCAAAAACGCAATAACATTCCCATCAAGATAAAATAGCATGACTGTCCAGTTTATGAAGATTTGAAGGGCAGCTTTTTAGATATCATTCTCCCTCTGCAAAAATATTGTAGAAGTCTCCGGTAATGTTGCTTATTTACCGGAAGTTACCCCACAAACATATCGGCTATCTTATTTTTTTAAATATAGAGGTCGTGATCTTCAATAGATGCACCATGTTTTCTTTTTCCTATTTGCTTGGAATACATGGTTAAAAAGCCCTACAGAGGTATTGAAATAGCGTCAGTACCGATTAATTATCTCCTAGCCAAACACCATTTTCAAGAAAAACAAAAAAAGCAATCTATTCACTAACAAACTAGTTACGTATACATTATTCACTTCTGGGTAGCTAGCTATACGGTACATATTTATATTTAAAAGGTAAATGGAATAGTCCACGAAAGTATAGTTCCGTATTTTTACATTTCAAAAGTGCCATGTAAATCAAAATACCTGTCGCTAAGTTATTCCGACAGTTTATCTGATACATAGCGGCACCGCGAAGCACGGCTCTCTGTCGAACTTCTGCATGATGTTAAAGTGCAATGTAAAACAAAGAGGCCGTCGTACTTCCTTCTTTCTGCTAGCCGATTCTGATTGGCACTTTGGATAACTCCGATTGGACGCATACTCACTTGAGCAGCCGGGGCGAGACCGACCGCTTGTCGCATTACCTCACAGGGCACTTGCGCCATGAGCCGCACTTCGCAGTTACATGTGCCTAATCAGGTAAATGGAACGTATCACCTAATGCCAGTTATTTGGGTCTGTATGACCAACTTGAAATGCGCAATCATGTAACTATACATTACGACGATTGCTTACAACTCCCACAAAAAAATAAACATGCGCCGTAAAATGCACAATAAACAACTTTAGTTATTTAATTAGTTTCTTTGTGAGTGAATTGATTTGCCTTTTCTTGCCAATTGTACTCGCCTGGGCAGGTATAATCTTTAAGGACGTAGTTTGAGTGAATATTGTAGTTTTTTTTTATTTTGCAACTGAACAAACCCTCTGTATAAAGGAAAATACGTGGCTCAGGCCAAAAACGATTTCAGCTGAGAAATCGTTCCCCTCTTCCGCTTAGTAGTGCAAACAATTTATCAAATTACAATCACAAATATTTTAGCACATATCTGATTGGTAAAGCAGTCCACCATTTTTTCGTATTAGCGCGAAGCCATGACAAAATGTCCAAGCATGGGCAAGCATATTTTCATTGTTGCCGCATGAGTGTGTATGAAAGTGCTTTGAATTTTGTCGTGAAGACCCCTGTAACTGCTACCGAACTTATAAGGGTGTTCGGAATTATTATTTTTCAAACAGTCAGTGACTTCCGACGAATACCTTTATACAGGAAATATCTTCATTGCCTAATGTGATGTGCTTGTTTCTGCATGTAAACTGAAATTAACTTCTGGGTATATTACGGGCCAAAACCACTATAAGACTATGAGGCACGACATAGTTAGGGGCTCCGGTTAATTTCGACCACTTGCACTCTCTTAACGTGCACACATGCACTGTACACAGGCTTTCTTAGATTTGCCCCCTTCCCCCCCTCCCCCCCTCGAAATGCCACCGTCATGGGCCCTGGTTTGATTCCGCAACTTCGGACATATCAGTGAAACGCGAAAGCCACTACTCCATCACGGCGGGTATATTTCCGCATGTTTCTGCTACAGCACGGTGTTCTTAAACATTAGGTGCATACACCCAGTCACAGGTGTCGATGAGCACGCATTTGGATGGAAGAAACAAAGCAATTGCGTCTGTCGTGGTTTTAATGTTTCTGTGTGAGAGGCAGTTACGGGCAGAGCTTCGCGTCACATAAAACACCTCGAAATAATTGACTGAGGTGCTGCAAACAAGAACAAAATTTCCGCGTTTGATGAGCTGACAATGAAAAGCTGCACCCTGTCGGCCTCCACTAAATAGCGCGTGATAAATATTTCGCGGGGCTTGCGCATACTCATACAAGAAAGACAATGTGAGAGCGGATGGGCTACTACTTGAAACTGAAAGCTGTAATCGAAGTAGAACATTCGCATAAGCTTCATTTCCCTACTAAAGCTTCCCGCATACTGCTCGACAAATTCAGGAATTTACCATCTGGTTTCCGTGTGATTTGTACAAAATCTACATAAATTCTGTATGAATATGAGGTATATTTGTAAAAACTGTAGGAAAACATTAAAAAAACTTGACATGCATACGTAGTCTTGCAGTAGAGCTACAAAACTGCTAGACGAAAGTCCTTTAAGCGCCGTAGTTTATGAAGCGTAACGTAGAAAATAATGTATCTCTCATCAACATACACTTCAAAGAGGCTTACGTAAATATAAAGGCACCGTAATGATGGAAGCTAATAGCATGAGGCCGCGTATAAGTTTTTCCCAGTGTCACGTTGCCTTGTGGGTCTTTGTTCTTGCCCTCTTTATGCACCTAAACCACCAGCAGCATAAATAGATACAATTCAAATCAATGTAACAACAAAAGCGTATTCCGAGGTGCCCTTCGTTTCAATTTATCAGAGCCACCCACAAATAAAGTGTCAGGAACAAATGTTATTAGAAGCCTAAATCAATCATGAACTCATAAAACAGTTATCACTCACATCGGAGTCCCTCAAACATAAAAATGTCATGTAATGTGACAAAAATTTCCGATAAATACCATGAAACGAACGTTTACAGAACATAATTTTGGAGTTGGGGATTGAATACTGAACATATAAATGTGCTAGTAAATATCTCCTCTATAAATAAGTTAAGTGCAAAGATACACAACATGTCTCAAGTATGCCTTAGCGTAAAATAGATGGGTACATTACAAGTACCGCTTCTTATAAGAGCAGCTCAGAAAAACGCCAACATAGAAGTGTCATTCTAATGAACTCTAGGGTCGAGGACGCAAACTAGTGGAACAAAAACAAGAAATAGCGGAAGGCGCTAACTTTTCCGATAAGCATTGCATTACCAACTAACCAAACAATTAATCCTCCAGCTTCTAGTGGTACCACAGCCCGAATCGTAGACAAACATTAAGCATTCAGGCATAAAGTGGTATAGAAACAGACTGCCATATATTTTTTTCGTCACCCATTTTTCCAACAATAGGCAGCCAGCATCATCACCTAAACTCTAGTGTTTTCAAGCAATCGACTTGTTAATTATATATATATATATATATATATATATATTCGTTATTGTGGACATGCAGGGAAGGAAAAAAGGCCCACAACGTGGTAATTTATTACAATACAACCATACCGCAGCAAGGACCCAATGTTAGCGCAGAGGTGATCATTGTGCATCCGGACTACGATGATGATACACTTGAGAACGACATCGCCCTTTTAAAGGCAAGTAGCGGTTATTATTACGCATAGCTGGCACTTACAGCGTAGGATTGCAATGAAGCTGCATCGCGGAATGTTTTGTTAGAAATAAGCAGAAACAGAAATATGCGTGCTAAAGCAACTGATCAAAACATTATGCCCATAACGCTCTTTAAGACAGAGGATCGCAGGAGCATGATGACCTCCGGTAATCAACATTAATCTGACAAGCGATGACACTGAAATCGCCGTTTTGACAAGGGCTTCGTCAGAGAAACAGCTTTGTGCAATTGCCTATGCACGCTTGGTCGTGCCGAAATTGTCTGCCCCCTTCCCAATGTATCAGGCGTACTTGAGTTATCGACTATATTGTTCCTTCTTAAATTTTACCAAAAGAACAGGTACCTATAGAAAGCTTTGCGCTCCGAACGCCTTGTGTCAGTTTAGTGCACTCAGCTCTACAATTCCTTACTTAACTCGGCTTATGACTGTCTCCAACCAATTCTATGCGTAGATTGCGTTCGCTAGTGGGGTTCCATAAAAGTAAACAACGTAATTAACGCTTTCAGAATTTACTTTTGAAAGAGTACTTCCGCAATCTCCGCTACTGAAGGCACAGCCGATGCCTGCAATCATGTTCAAAAGCTCGATCACGTGTTTCGCGCAACCGCAGTGACAGCATGCACGTCACACCTCTTTTTTGAGCTATTTAGGATATTTATTTTCATGTCCTATTCTACAAAAGCACTGTACTGTGCCCTCAGATAAACTTGGAGGTTGCGTTATCCGACAGAAATGCGTATTTGGAACCTCAGATACTTGCCTTTGTAGCTAAATGCACTGCACATGAAAAACAGATCCAAGAAAAAGTACCTCTTTTTTTGCCGTTATTGTTCGCCTATTCTACACGAATACGTACGTCGGTGAGGTAAATAATGAATTCAGTGCCTCAAGAGGTAATTCTGCACGTGACCGAAGCTATGATAATTTTGTTAGCTGTACATCAACAACTTGCTAAACATGGTCCGCGTGAAAGACGTGAACAAAATCGTAATTGTGGTTCACTTGTTGAAAAAAAATACATTTCAAGCCATACAAGTTTTGTGTTTTGTTTATCTGTTGATATTTTCTGCGATCTTAGTAGGCTAGCACTCAGTAGGCTAAAATATAAGAGGGCGATCTTAAGCAGGTTGGTTTGCTGCCTACATTTAAAGAACTCTTCTCTGAACCCGCATGCCATAAGCAGAATAATGCAGTGCAAAGTCGATAGAAATTCACAAAATGCCGAAGAATGTTGCAATATAAAAATAACCGAAATGACCAGC
Source organism: Dermacentor silvarum (assembly GCF_013339745.2). NCBI lineage: Eukaryota > Metazoa > Arthropoda > Arachnida > Ixodida > Ixodidae > Dermacentor > Dermacentor silvarum. The sequence goes on along the minus strand of NC_051162.1, from coordinate 77,016,682 downwards.
CGCACCGCAAGTTAATGCAGATTTTGAAGCTTACTTTAGCTTATGCCCGCTCTCATGATAATTATTTATTTTATTGCGATAGCAATTATATGGACACTCAAAAGCAGATTTCTGCCGTCGGCGTCGCCGTCGCCGTCGCCGTGAGGTTCCGTATGACGTCAATGGAGATGAAATCGTCGCCGCGCGCCGAACGCTGTATGTGCGAGTGAAAGGGCGCGAGGGACGCGCGCTTTCACGGGGAGTGAACGCACGGCGGAGAACAAACGCGCGTTCTGCGCCGTGCTCGCTTAAGGGCTGCAGAAGTAGGCGTCTCTTTCCTCCTTTACAATCACCATATATGTAGAGCAAACGCGCCTTCTTCTGACGCGCGAGAGGCCGTGGTGGAGTGGGGGAGGCGGAGGGAAGGGAGGCGACGTTTAGCTGCGGCACCAAGTGCCTATTTATATCAGAGGCTCCGGCAACAGTCACCAACGCCGCACGCATTTTGAGCGAACGCGGGCAAAACGCCGACGGCGTCGACAACAGTTCTGCGTGTTGCCGGTGCTGCTGCATGTCCAAGTTTATACAGCTGATAAAGCTAATATCATTACTCCGTATAGCTATCTACAAGTTTGCTATCGCAATTGATGCTTCGCCTTTTAGGTGAAACTGCGACAACTTTTTTAAATTATTCATTCACCAAGGCCCCATGTGCGGAGTTACACATAACGGATGGGCCGCTACTTCAGTAAAGAGCAGGGTCGATGGCAAGATTTGAAACAATGTGGGTCCGAGTGAATGACGCTACCGAAGGAAAGGTTGACTGGAAAACTAAGCGTGACTTAATTACACAAAGACACATAGAACAGACGAGGACAAATTCTTTTCCTCGTCTGTTCCACGTGTCATCCAATAGTTTATTTGCACTTAGTTTTCTAGTCAACCTCTCAGACCAACTAACCGAAACTTAGTCATTCTGATGGAAAAGGGATTCCATACCGTGGGAGTTTTAGGAAATAAAAATTGAAGACATGCGGTAGTCTTCGAAGGTGGAAGGGGCGTCTATTTTTGTAGCCTATGCAGCGAGAAAGCCGGGCCGCTATAACAGTGGCGGAAGTAATAGGATATATAAATGATAGCATTTGTGATTAAATGTTCTACAACAATACATCTTGTATTTCGGTTGGAATTTCTCATTTGAATTTAAATTGTGAGACACTAGTGTGGAAGATACTACTGAAAGACACCGTTAACGGTACAATACAGAATCGAACAGGGGCGAGAAGTCTACGCGCCTGTTTTCAGTGAAATAGTGCAGCAAACCATCTAGAATACATTCCACTTTACAGTCCACAAAATGTATAATTTGTGCTTGGCTGGTCACATTGATATATCTCGCGCTACTAGCTTCTTCTAATATGTGAATCACTTCACATATCGAAGCACGTTCATCAAAGGCAAGCTCGCCTTATATTATACCCATATGTGCCCACAGTTTCCAAGTGCACCATCGAGACCTAGGCAGGCACGAACGCGGATTGATAGCTTTAGCTGGATTTGCAAGTACACTGTCAGCATACCAGTAACGTTAGTCTTAATATTAACGATGCCTCGGAAAAGCATATAATACGTAAAACCAAAAACTGAAAAAAAAATTATACAAGCAATGTCCATGTTTCGGCACGTGATTCAACTTTCCGCGAAAACCACCTGCTGGTTGCCGTGGAGGTCAGGCTATCCTCTCGCACAAGACAGGGCGGCATGGATATTAGGAAACAATAAGAGCGATGTAATAATTGTCGTATTTCAGTATTGTATAAAATATTGTATAATGTCCAATAGAATCAGGGCAACAGTTGACTTCAGTCAGCCGAGAGAACCGTCTGGCTTCCGGAAAGGATATTTTACGATGGATCACATCCCTGTCATCAATCAGGTAATCGAGTAATCTGCGAACTACAATCAACCTATCTATGTGGTTTTCATAAATTATGAAAAGGTATTTGATTCGCTAGAGATACCAGCAGTCATAGAGGCATTGCGTAATAACGGAGTACAGGAGGCATACGGGAAAATCTTGGGAAATATCTACAAAGATTCCGCAGCTACCTTGGTTCTCCACAAGAAAAGTAGAAAGTTACCTATCAAGAAATAGGTCAGGAAAGGAGACACAATCTCTCCAATACTATTCACTGCATGCTTAGAAGTATTCAAGCCCTTAGATTGGGAAGGCTTAGGAGTGAGAATCAACGGCGAATGTCTCAGCAACCTTCGGTTTACAGATGACTTTGTTATATTCGGCAATAATGGGGACGAATTACAGCTGATTATTGAGAACCTTAACACAGAAACTATAAGAGTGGGGTTGAATATTATGCAGAAGACAAAACTAATGTTCCATAGTCTGGCAAGGAGACAAGAATTCAGGATCGCCAGTCAGCGTCTCGAGTCTGTAAGGAGTATGTTTATCTAGGTCAATTACTCACAGGCGACCCTGATCATGAGAAAGAAAATTACAGATGAATAAAATGGGATTGGAGTGCATACGGCAGGCATTGCTAAATCCTGATTGGGAGCTTACCACTGTCGTTGAAAGAAAAGTGTGCAATCGCGGCATTCTACCGCTGCTAACATTTGGGGCAGAAACTTGGAGTTTTACAAAGAAGGTAGAGAACAACATAAGGACTACAGAAAGAGCGATGGGACGAAACGTGCTAGGCCTAACGTTAAGAGACAGGAAGAGGTAGCCGATATTCTAGTGGACGAAACAGTATTCTAGTAGAAGAAACAGGCATAGCTGATATTCTAGTTGACATTAGGAGAAAAAAATGGAGCTGGGCAGGCCATGTAATGCCTAGGATGGATACCCGGTGGACCATTAGAGTTACAGAATGGATACCAAGAGAAGGGAAGCGCAGTCGCTGACGGCAGAAAACTAGGTGGGGGGATTTGCAGGCCCAAGCTGTAATCGGCTATCGCATGGCAGGGGTAATTGGAGATCGCAGGGAGAGGCCTTCATCCTGCAGTGGCCATAAATATAGGCTGATGATGATGATGAATGATTGCAGTGATTTAGTGCCGAAGAAAATTAAGTATCTAAATTGGTTGTGTATTGAGCGACGAGAAAGCTGCACACATTCGTCGCGGTGGTCACACTATACCATCTTGTAACTGCAGCGCGCACACGAGAAACGAGGACAAAAAGGTGAAAGTGACAGACAGGCGTCGTGTGCTTCATGGAACTAACAAAGAATTTGCCTTTTTGAGCACCACCTGATGTTAAGATAAGCAAAAGTTCTGTGTTTACATTTTTTCATAATGTTTTTTTTATTTTTCCGCATGCTCTTGCACATGCTCACTTTAGTCAGACTGGGTTTATATATGTATATATATATATATATATATATATGTGTGTGTGTGTGTGTGTGTGTGTGTGTGTGTGTGTGTGTGTGTGTGTGTGTGTGTGTGTGTAATTTCCCTCGAAAATAAACTGAGTTGCGAGTCAGCGCCTGTCTGTCACTTTCACCTTTTTGTCCTCGTTTCTCGTGTGCGCGCTGCAGTTACAAGATGAATAGATACCAACTCGCCCAACTTTCAGTACTTTTACACTATACCATGCTGCAACCAACTGAGTGTTGCGACATCGTTAGGGTGAGACAGACAGTCTGTCTAAGTCTGCACGCACCGTTTTTGGCGCTGTTGTTGTTTTTTTTCACACATGTACCAACTGGCCCCAGTTAGCAATTTATTGCAAATGTTGAATTAATTACCTCTCGCTAGAAAGCAAAGAGCGCACATATTGATGTTTGCGTTGCTGTTTAAAGTACCACTAACAGAATTTATTATTCGCAGTTGGTATATTGCAATATTTGTCTAGAATGCCACCGAATCTCCCACCGCTGCTCCTTATTTAGAACCGCCTAATTTGGTGGAATCCTCGAGTGACTGTTCACTCGGCCACTCTCTCTGGATACACAAGCGGCGAGGTCACACAAGAAATACCATTGTTTAAAGTTGATAGCCCTACTCCGATTTCAAATTATTTGTCTTTCTGTCGCGTACAAAAGCTCTGCTCTCGCTACGAGTGATCAATTCGCTATTACAGAAGCCTAATATTTCTGCTTGATTGACCTAATCTTATTGTTCAGGAATGAATCTAGATTACTTAAAGGGGGCATGACATGGTCACCCAACAAAATGGCAGTTTTCCACGAAAAATTGCAGTAAAATGTTCATTATGGCTATATCCGTATAAAACATGGGTAGTAAAAGCACAGTTCTGTCCAAAATACGAGCTAGAACTCGCCGGCTCAAGTTCTCGACATCCGGCGCCGACCACCATATTCACATGTCATGTGTGGCGTCGTGTGCTTCATGGAACCGAGCCATCGTCTGCTACAAAACCAGCCACAGCACTAAGTGAGGTCGGAGCATGGCTGCCGTTTGTGGCTGTATTTTCTCCATATATCTCGCGCCGTGTCTTCGACACCGCCAACTTCACGTGTATAAGCAAGCGACAAATGTGAGCAACAGAAGCAGCGATGGCGTCTATACGCATCCCATTTTGACTTCGATTCCATCGCCACCAGCTCATGTGACGAAACATGGCCTTCGAGCTTCGCGCGCTCGAGCCGGCGTGTCCAAATCACAGTGGCTATGGACAAAGACAGCGTAGTAAACGTGGTCAACCTACAGATGGCGATGTCGGTATTGCGCGAAATGCTGCTGATGCCTTTCCACGCCCGCCAGCCGTTCACGGGAAATAAAGTCTGGCATTACTTCGCACAATGCAAATTGTTACGTGTGTAGATTGTTTGCTGGCATGCATTCAATGCATGCATGGCGCTCGCATCCGCACTCCACAAAAATATGGTTTTGTAAAGCTGGTGATCCTACCCACCAGACCCCCCCCCCCCCCCCCCTGTGGTTGCGTCAAGGAGGTTTTCAAAAAATTGAAAACCTCCTTGGGTTGCGCGCAGCACATGTAAATAAATGCCCGCACACATGTGTCCCCGGCGCAAGGATATTGCGTGATGTACACTTTGGCTGAACCTTTACTTGAATTTGCTTTATTGCACTGCATATCGGTCAATGAAACGTTGGGAGGCGAGAATGTGGTAAATACTTCCCACGCTGCTCGACGAGTGTCCCGTTCTGATCTCGTCGAAAGCCTCCGAGCCGCCCCCAAAGGCACCGGCAACAGTCACCAACGCCGCGCGCGTTCGGTGCGAACGCGGGCAAAACGCCGACGGCGTCGACAACAGTTCTGCACGTTGTTGGTGCTGGTGCATGTCCAAGTTTATACAGCTGATAAAACTACTATCCTTACTCCTTATTTGTTATCGCAACTAAAGCTTCGCCTTACGGGTGAAGCTGCGACATTTTTTTTTTCACTGGTATCCCAAACTCGGCGAGCAGGCGCAAATCGTCGTTGTAGCTGTTTGGCGTGAAGTGTTCCGAGAACAAAACCGAAGCGTCATTTGAGCGCCGAGAGCCTCCTGCCCACATTCATCTCAAAAGCCTTACGCTTTGACGGGCTCCTTGGGGAAACTTAAGAGTGACACGGAGCAAAGAGTGGCACCCCACAGCGCTACCTAGGCGCCGCGGTGTCGCCTGCGTAGCGCTGTGCAAGTTGAACAATTCCAATGGCAAGCTGAAGAAAGCAAAAGTTTCCCGCATGCGCGCACAGCTGAAACACGGATTCTTCGGCGGAATATACATGCTGGCTCGGCAAGCATGCAGCTTGTCACATCACGGCTCGCGAGCGTGCCAATGTTGCTCGAGTGTTATGGCCGTTCGAGTGTAATATAAAAAAATTATTAAAAATTACATGCTCGCTCTAATGCACTGAAATTTTGCGAACGTGTCCTTGAACGCACGAAGATTATCTCACACAACGCAGATTAAGATCAAGAACTGGGTGTCATGCCTCCTTTTGAGTTACAACAAAATGTAAGTATGCGCGTGGTCGAGACCCATATGTATGGGCGATTAAGTTGTTGGAAAAATAATACCGGTGAAAGTTTCCAAGTGTAAATTGTGTTTTTGGCATTACTGACTGACTGCTCACGCGTGTCCTCTGCTGTTTCCCCTTTGCGCAGTTGCAGGAATCTCTGTACATAGACGACTTTGTGAGGCCAGTGTGCCTGCCGGAAGAAAACACGAATCTCACAGGAAAGCCGGTCACCATCGCTGGTTGGGGATACACAGCCGAGAGTAAGTGGGTTTCGCTCCCCGAAACACCACACGACTAATCGTGTCTGTTCTTGTACTTCTCACAGAAGGAATGACGAGAGGACCGTAGAGAATAATAGTGGTCAACGAACATAGGTATACCAGAATTGCGAGCTTGTAGTAAGGAGATAAAAATATCTGTATATACATATATGTGTACATGCAAATGGAGCTTTGTTATACATTCTCTCCCGCAACTGACGCCTAATCTTTGCACGACGTTTGCGGAGTCAAGTCTCGTCCCTACCCCCCCGCCCCTCGTAGATAATATTGGGGCGGACCAAAAAGCGCGCATTCAATATTCGAAGGTTCCGTGTTCACGCAACATTACAGGCACAGGATATACGACCATTATTACACCAACCTCACGGTCAAAATCTCCTATTTCATCAACGTGTGCAGGTTGTCCATAACTATTTTAGATGCGAAGCAGCTTATGGCGGGGGCTTTGTCCGTCCCTCCTGCGTCCCGCGGCGTCCCACACCCCACAGCGCATGCGCGTCCCCTCCCCTCTCTCTCTCCTCTCCTACGCTCCCGCCTTTCTCTCCTCTAGGAATCCTCTACTGTACGGAGCGGCGCCCTCGTCCCACACCACCACAGCGCATGCGCTTCCCCTCTCCCCTCTCCTAGGCTCCCCCCTTTTCTCTCCTCTAGGATCCGGAGCGGCGCGCACGACAGGTGGTGCGACAGCTGCATACTCCGCTGGGGGCGCCACGGTAGTTCCGCGGTATGAAAGTGACGGAGCGCGCGCGCGCCTCATTCTCTCTCCTGTACAGCGCCGCGATGAGCGCTCGGGCCGCTGCCGCGAAACCATCTCCCGCTCAAGCTAAACATCTCCCCGCTGCTTCGCATCCACACATGGTTCCCTTTAAGTTTAATTTTTTTTCCTTTATTTCTTATGCCCCAAATCTCAAGCTTCACGAACTACGGCTTCAAAAAACTCAAACAGCGCTGACTCCCATATGCTGCTCGAAATCTCATGTACACGCGATGTTACAACTCTACAGGGCGCTGTTTCTCGGATATCTGAGGTACAGCTTACCTGTACTGAGCAATACATGCAGAAGCAACATCCGCACAATCGAAAGTGCTCAGGCGCAGGCACTAAGGGTTTGTCTTGGATTGCCACGATGCACATCGACAGTCGACAGCGGAAACAATTGCAATATCTCACGATTACCCAGTGAGAACTCATATGACATTAGAAGTGCTCGGAGCACACATCAGGCACATTGCCCGCACCCCTTTCCATCACCGCGCCACGCTGCCGAAAGACCGACCCAATGCCTCCTTTTGCCAGGTGACATTGACGTACCGTGACTGCCTCCCTCCAAATTATACGCCTGCCGAGAGGCTGCTATCACCTCCTTGGTGTTTGGCTCGCCCACAAGTTCGACTCTCGGTACCAGGGATTCGAACGAAAGCAGGACTCTCGTCACTAGCTCTCAAGCAGCTATCTCTACTCATGCTGCACGAGACATACAAGGACCACCCTCACATTTACACTGATGGCTCGACAACTCTTGACGGATCTACAGGAGCTGTGATCGCCCCCAAAAAAGCCATGACCTTTCACTTTAAAACTTTTCACCGGACAACATCGACTGTTGCGGAGCTTGCTGCACTTCACAGCGCCCTTCACATGCTTCATGAAGATTTACTACGAAAATGGAGTATATTTACTGATTCGAAGGCAGCTCTGCAGTGTCTGCTATCCGCTCTGCGTCGTGCACCGCAAGACCAACTTGTGCTTGAAATAAAGCAGATATATCACCAACTGGTAGAAAAAGGACATGATATTACTTTTCAGTGGCTCCCACCCATTCCACTTTCAAGAACCGATGCAGCAGCAACGCTTCGTATACTCGCGCGTACACCCTGCTTGGACCTGTACAAGGTTTGCAGTATTGAATAAATAAAAAATGCCACTCGATCCATGTGGAACATGCCAGGTTTCCGGTATACTCGACTGTACCGCTTGGATTCATCCCACCGACTACATATTCCATCTGGACTATCCCGAATCGAGACAACTGCTCTCTGCCGACTGTGACTTGGAGTATCTTTTACGAATGCGTTTGCTTGCCGCATCGGAATGGCTGACAGTGCTACCTGTGATAGTTGGGACAGCGAGGAAACAATCGAACATAGCTTGTGTCATTGTCCCCACTACAGCTCCCAGAGAAAGACGCCCGTGACGACGCTGGCACGCCTCGACGACCGGCCGCTTTCTGAGCAGACGATCTTAGAGTGCCGGATGACGCGGCCCTCACACCAGAAGGCGATGAGCCCGCTGCTGAGGTTCCTCCGGACAAGCGACCTGCTTGAACGACTGTGACACTCCTGAGTTCCTGTGTGTGTGCGCGCACGCGTGTGTGTGTGTGTTTCCTGATCTCCCTCTCTTTCTATGTGTGTGTGCATTTTTCTCTATCTTTCTGTCTCCCCATACCCCTTCCCCAGTGCAGGGTAGCAAACTGGATATCTACCTTCCGGTTAACCTCCCTGCCTTTCCCATCTCATTTATCTCTCTCTCTCTCTCGTGGTATCTATAAGGACGCCGTGCGCCCTTCGCGAATATGCCCCTTAGGGCCTCCAGGCAGTTGCGCTCATGAATGTACAAAACACAACATGGCGGAGTTCAATAGGCAAATAAAGTTATTTCGTTAGAACAGAGAAATTGAGCAGCAGCATGGCTTAAAATTCGCAATAAAGAAAGCTATATCGAACAAATAGCTTCAAAATTGGCATTGTAAACAACAGTCTCACCGCTCTCAATATTGCACATTGAAAAACTTTTTTTTAGCTAGGGTGCAACTTCAGCGTATTATTTATCTTAGTATGAAGTGGCGTGCAAGTACCTAAACTGATTTTGCTTGCGTTGAAAATTCATAATGTAGTTTTTACCAAAAACATATTATAACAAAATGAACTATAAAAAGGCGATATCCCGCAAATATAGAAAATTACTTCAACTGTGCACAACCACATGGGCTTGACTGCCGTACCATATTTTGTCAGATATTTTAAATACCTCAATTGTATATTTATCAAATGAATTACGACTTATGTTGACTAATACCTTCTTTCAGTGCTTTCAGAAAATATATTACTTCACCAATTCACTTTCTTCCAGACAAGTCTACTTTTTCCTACGAACTTCTTCACATCAATCGCAAAATTCTACCATACAGCAGGTGCGAGGAGACATTTGTGGAGAAATGGCAGGCACCGCTGTTCAACAACTCTGTGATATTGTGCACTTCCTCGACGGACAAAGACGCTTGTCAGGTAAGTCGTTAGTTTTTGTTTTCTTACAGCAAGAAAACGGGCTTACAGCAAGGAAATGTTCAGGCATACCACCAGATCAGCAGACTGCAAATTTGACGACAAAGGAAAGTGGACCTCTTGCAAGAGTTTGTTCTCAGAAAGCTTATCGTTCATCTCGAAATGCGCGAGTGCATTTATAGGTGCTTACATGGGCAGGTAATCGGGGCAGGGTAACTAGGGCAGGTAATCTGCTGTATAGCTACATCGCTTCGTATAGTGTCAATAACGACACCTGTAAAACTAATCGCTGCTAACCTAAGTCGCAGTGATAGCGAGTGTGCGCCTTTTAAGTCAAAGTATGCTGTAGAGATTTGAGGAATACATACTGCATACTCATAGGAATACATACAGTATATCACAAATTCTTTCATCTGGGGTATTCAAAGAACATCTTTTAGATTTCAAATGAGAGCTGAGGCTTGGCCTGCAGGTTGTTGAAAATAAATTCAGTATAAACGCAATAGAAATACTTGTTCAGGGCTCAAGGCGATTGTTCATTTGACAGCACGTTTAAAATTATTTTCCATAAACGCATTCGAAAATTATTATTCTATAAGAACAGGCAAGAAGGTGAGAGGTAAATGCATACATTTACTCTGGTTGAGGCAGAGATAATAGTTTAGGAAAACAGAAATAATCAATACTGATGAAGCATTTCATATTTTTATGTGTTCGAGCAACGTTCATGTAAACAATTTTTTTTCAACCCCCTCATTAACCACACGGGTTACAGATGTATCGTGACCCTACTTTACTTTGTATATTGTGGTATGTAGTATTGTTAGCAGATGCCTTGGTACCAAAATACCGACCGTTTATTCAATATTTTCCAACTTGGCACAACGAAGCAGCGCACAGATCAATTTTGTCGACGGTATTGAATAGTGCTGGGAAGAGAACTGTGTATTTACCACAACACACTGCACATACCTTCACATACGTTTCTATGCTATACAGTTCAGCAATGAGTGTTTACAAACCTAAATACGTAGGGCGCAGTGACTGCAAGCCTGCCCCTTCTATACCATAGAAAGTATGCTGTAGAGATTGCAATATGCCCGAGTATAGGCATATTGCACAGGGTTGGCAAGGTGTTTCTTTCAGCTTAGTTGGGCAGAAACACAGTAAGTTTATATCTTTTTTTTTCAACGAGCAGCTCGCTCCTACGAAATATTGTGGTATCTATGAGCTACATCGCACTCCATTAGCGTGTACGTTTATTTTACAGGGTGACTCTGGTGGTCCTGTCACGATGTGGGTACACGGGATTGGCTACCAAGTGGGCATCGTGTCGTTTGGCCAGGGCTGCGCTCGACCAAATGGCACCAGCCTTCACACGAAGCTCCACTTCTACCTGCCGTGGATCGCTTCCGAGATTGCATCCCGCAGAGGCAAGCACGTGATCGACCCTAGCGATACCGAAAATCAGCGTGCCGCGCCACCGAGCGACGAAAACACCACCTCTCACGCCACCGCTGCCAACGGTACAATAGAACAAGCTGTATCCACAGTTTCAAGAGAAACATTTCTTGCGAGCACGACCAGAATAGGAAAAGTGCATTCACTTGTCACGCCTTCCAGTGGGTTAAACGACTCCTATACGGTGACGCCTACAAGCAGACAAGTCGGAAGGTCGACTGCAACTCTTCTGAGCAAGGCGACCCCAAAATTCATTAAACTGACCTCCACAGCAGAAAGCACCTCCACCTCTATTACAAGAAATGCAACAAATGCGCCCAAATTTGAGTTTTTGTGAACGTTCATTGCCATGTTTTCCAGCAGAGGGAGCGGAACGGTTAAGACGGCTACTTCTAAAGGAGAAAACAGGAATTTTATCACCATGCCTCCCAGCGGAAGAAGTGCGACGCATGATGCGGTACATCTAATCAAATGTGCAGGCCAAACTAACAGTATGTCTCTGAAATAAAAAAAAACTTAGTGATTATTGCTGTGTTTTCTTATGCGCGGAACAAGAAGTTTACAGTTATTCCTCCCAGTGGATGAGGCAATACCAGAACAACCTTTCACTGCACCAGTGCTTGCAAGCTACTTATGATTTCGTAGCCAGGAAATACTACCAGACATAGGAAGGAAGCGCGCAGGAATTATATTCGTAAAGCTTATGTAGTGTAAACGACTACATAAACTTTAACAATAATGAAACACGGTAACATTCGCACCGAATGACTGATAAATTTATGTTTGTCGGGACATTTATGATACAGGTAATTAAGATGGCATTGTGATAAATTCTCCGAAAACAACATTAGGGATATTTTTAAGAATAAACACATTTTTCCTATTGCCATACATGCAAATACATTATTTATATGGGTCTATGTGCGCAGACTAAAACTACGTATGTGGTGCGGAAGCTATTCAAGAGCATTGAGAGCAAGGGCTCTCAATTTGAGCAGCAGAATGTGGCCTCAAAATATTATGTACTATGTGGGGAAATGCTCAAGGTCAAGGTCGTAGTTTAACGAAACAGTTTAACCCCCCCAGAAAAACTAGAGAATACCCTCAGAGATGCACAGGGCTCTATAGAAGATGCGTAGGAAAGCTTATGATAGGCGTGGGTCAACTGAAATTTGGGTATGGTCAAACTTGACTTTGGTGGGTTGGCCCAGATAAAATTTGGAGGTGGGCCAATCGAAGTTTGGTGGTGGGCCCAACTGGAAATATATTTATTTATTTTTATTTATTTGTTCACAAGATTTCTGCTTGCCTTAGATTAAGGCCTTAAGCAGGAGTGGGCAGTGAGACAATGTGAACAAAATACATTATAGCACACTGTAATGTTAAACAAAAGTGTTGAACAAAAAAACACTGTGAACACACAATTGGGAACATATTTAGAGAAATACAAATAAATTACACAATGCATAACATATACTGAAATATGTGCCAAAGTCAGAACAGCAAAAGGATTAGAACAAATACGATGACAAAAAAGAAAAAAAGTTGTTACAATTGTTTCAGCTGCGCTAAAAAAGAAGGCACTGTTGCTGCATCCACAACATCACTCGGGAGACCATTCCACTCATGTACAGTTCGCGGAAAAAAATGAATGCTTGTAGGTGTTAGTCCTGCAAGAAAATTCCTTAAATTTTTTTTTAATGATGCGCCCGGGTGGGTTGTCGCGTAACTTTTTCTATGTATGCACTCGAGGCAATGCCAAGCTTATCATGATAGAGCAAGTACATGTATTTTAATCTTTTGCGATGTCGTCGTGGTTGCAAGGATTCCAAGTTCACTGTTTGAAGAAGAGCACTAACTGAAGTATGGCGACTGTACGAGCGAAAGATAAAACGAGCGGATTTTCTCTGTACATTCTCAAGTTTATCAATATTTTTCTTAGTGTACAGATCCCAAACCACGGAGGCATATTCCAAAAGTGGACGGATGTAGGTTTTATGAGCCAATAATTTTATTTCTTGAGTCGTCTGGCGTACAGACCTTCTTAGGTATCCAAACTTTTTCATGGCTTTCTTTTCTGTAAAAGTGATGTGGTCATTCCACCGGAGGTCTGAAGTGATTAATTTACAGCAGTAGGACAGCGACCGTTAATCGAATACGGAAACGTCAGTGGCGCCTTCTTTCTTGATATTGTCATACGAACGGTTTTTTCTGTATTGATGCTCATTTGCCATTTTTCGCACCAAACAGGTAGTTTGTCTAGAGCACTAATTAGTAATTTCTGGTCATTAGGACTATTTACCTGATGGTAAAGGATGCAATCATCTGCGAACAACTTGATTTGTACACGTATTTCTTTTACGATGTCATTGATGAATAATAAAAAGAATAATTGCCCAAGGACCGATCCTTGAGGAATACCTGATTTCACTGATGCCGGGCATGAACACGAGTGTGCGATTGATACGCATTGGCTCCTAGACGATAAGTATGCCTCTATCCATGACAACAAGGAATAATTTTTTAGTATATGTTTTAATTTTAATAAATGCTTTTGACGTGAGACACGATCAAATGCCCACTCGAAGTCCAAAAAGATATATCTATTTGACTGTATTTATCTAAAGATAAGGCAAAGTCATGTATCGTCTCAAGGAGTTCGGTAACTGTCGACATACCCTTACGGAAACCGTGTTGTCGCCGATCAATTACGTCATTTTGCTGCAGAAAATTTGACACATGCATAAAAATAATTTGTTCTAACACCTTTGAACAGACACGTAGTAAAGATATAAACAGGCACATAGACATAGTAAAGATATAGGCACATAGTATGTATGAAGTAATTAGTGAAGGGTTTTCAGCTTTAGAGATAGGAACAACTTTCGCGCGCTTCCAATCTGTAAGGAGTTCTGCAGTGGATAATGATTTTTTGAATATAAGAGACAGGTACTTCGAACACCATTCGGCATACCTTACTAGAAAAGTATTTGGTATACAATCAATTCCGGGTGTGTTTTTTTTACGTCAGTAATAAGAAGCAGTGACAAAACGCCTTCTTCAGTTATCGTTATGTCAGTAATTTAAGGGACGTCCTCAGAAATTACAAAATCTGGCTGTTTGCCATCGTCGACCGTGTACAGAGAACAAAAGGAATTGTTAAATGATGACGCAAGTAGTGATTCATCGGTGACTAATTCACCGTCAATTAGGATTTTATACGCCTGTCGCTTCTTAGGTGACAAGTGTCGCCAGAACTTCACAGGAGGCGAAAGCAGAAAGTTTTTCAAAGATGTATTAAAATAGTAGTCTTTAGCATTTTTATAGTATCATTTACCTGTAGACGCATATCGGAAAGTTTCGACACATAAGCCGGTGATGAGTTCTGGCGCAGCTTATTGCGCAATTTTGTTAGCTTTCTCCGCGTGCACAGTGCTTCCCTTGTCATCCATGGCCGAACAGAATGTACTCTGATAATCTTTGTAGAACGTAATTTGTAACGCATTTCATAACAATATTTCTGAAGAAAACCCACAAACCGTCACCAGAGCAAGTGCCTGTTTCGTACAAACTATTGAACTCAGAAAATGATATATCTAACAAGTCAAGAATGGCGACGTCATTAGCACGTGTAAAGTTTAGCACCATGCGTTCTTCTTTCACTTTTTTCATTATGCGCAATGGAATGCTTAAAGATAACATTCGGTGGTCAGATACACCATCAAACACGTACAAAGTAGGATTTCGACGAAGGATGCTGCGGCTCACAAGAAAAAGATCCAGAATAGATTGTGTGTTGCTCTGAACATGACTGGCTTGTTTTACTAGCTGTGTTAAGTCATGGAAAAGGACAATGTCGACCAAAGGCTCAGCAGCACTAGAAAGTGGCTCTGGGAAGTCATTGTCCCATTTAACGTGAGGAACTATAAAATCGCCAGCTAAGAGTACATTACAAGAATTTGTATTGAAATGTGTTGGTGGGCCAAGTGAAATTTAGGGGTAGGCCAACTTACGTATGTGGAAATGTCCCAACTTTAAATTTGGGAGTGGGCAAACTGAAATTTGGGGCTGGGTGAACCTAAAGTATGGAAGTGGGCCAACTTCAAATTTGGGAATGGGAAGACTAAAATTTGGGGTGGGCGAATGTAAATTTCGGGATGGGCCAACTTGAAATTTGCACATGGTGATAACCTAAATTTAGGGGTGGTTCAACTTGAAGTTTGCGGGTGGGGGTGACCCAACTGCAATTTGGTGGTGGGCCAACTTTTTGTTTGTATAGGAATAAGTGAATATCAGACTGTGTAAGATGTAAAAGTAAGATGAAGTCAACAAATGCGGAGAGTGCCAGTGAAACACAAATTTTATCCAACCATAATGAAGGACACAAAATATACAACAGTCGAACGTTCTTGGTGGCTCGATGAACGCTTCGCTTAAAATGAACAATGCAATCTCAAGTAGTTCCTGTAAGGTCCCCATTTAATATAACCCCAGTTTTTGTGGAATTGACTAGCACAATTGGAGCGAATATTTCCGCAATAAGCAATGAGCTCTTCGTGTGTGAATGGCGTATACGCTTTGTCAAAGAGAGCTTTAGCTCGGAACATGGCAAAAAAAGGAAAATAAGGGCGAGAATAACGAGATATGAAACAGAAGACGGGACAAGTGGTGAACTACGAGCAGGTAAAAATATATTTGCACACACAATTGCATGTACCTTAAATGAATGAATGTGCAAAAGTACTTCCATCTGCACGTGCGTTTTGCAAACAAAAGTTTTTAAAAATCAGCGCAGCTTTACTGACTTGACGTCACGAAGACTAATGAAACCGAGAAGGTGGTCACTGCAACTTGGCTTTTACTTCCCGATAAGTCTATTCGTACCGTAGCTGTGACGCCGCCTCCCTCACTCAAAACTCGGGCTCTTCGGATATGCGCCATCGCTTAGCTTCGGCTTCCCTTGCTCGGAACTCTGGGTCGGCACGTCGTCGTTGGGCCCATGCTCGAGCAGCTTCCCGTCGTCTTTCCTGCCGCATCGCTTCTTCCGGAGACAGTTGCTTCTTCGTACTCACCATAGTCGTCGCCGATCGAACCACGTCTATGTTAGCTGGTATACCCCCAGGTAAACCGTAATTGCATCACGATCGCCAATTTCTCCCCTAGTGCTTGGTAGGTCATGCTTCTGAGAAAAAAAATGAAGCCTGCTGTTATGGCAACCGTTTTCCTGATGCCTGAGGGGGAGTCTACCACTCCGCTTGTCTTCAATGCGCTCGACGAGTGTGCAAGTTTCCCGGTAGACACAACAGGAAACTAGCACCAGTTCCGTTCGCTGCTACAGTCAGCCTTATTCTGACGGCCGTCATTTTCAGCCTCTTTTTTTGTAATGACAATTTCGTTTTGCGTGTGTGGTTCATGTATTGAATAAACACCAGCAGCACATCTGTGCATGCTAAAATTTTACCCTATTCCGTTATGATACGTGAGCCAGCACGCCATAACGCACGGCTACTGCGTTTCGGAAGAAGAAATGGCAGTGAATTGTGCTTTATTTTGCAATTTTATTCCCAACTTTTGTACAGAGATACAATACACAAACGAATATTGCAGAGCTGAGTATCTTGCATTTACAGCACAAACTGCACAGTCTGTACGCGCATATACATAAAGCTTCTTGCAATTTCTGAATAACAAAAATCATGTTTTTCGACTTCGCATGGAACAATCCTACCAACGCAAATCGTTTGTAGCAGCAGTTATCTGTTATTACTCATGCCAAAAAATATCACTAAGCGAGACCGGTTGAAGGAATGAAGGCCGCACATTTCGCATACGCAAACACAGACGAGGTGGAGTTATCCGTGCTGGAGCTGTGGTCTGGAAAAAATGGGAACTTACCAACAACTTATGCATAGCAACAACGCAAATACAGGAACAAATATCGACACTCTTTCCGCAAGACAGTGCTTCAAATTCTTGTACGTCAACTCTTATTCTATTTTGTTGTGGGACTTATGCTAAAAATTGTCACAGAAATTGAACAATCCAAATGCTTATTTTAACGGCTACTATATTGAAGGAAACGGTTTGGTGATGCGGCTTCCTCAACAGCTGTCTGAAAACACTGACCAGTTTCTTACAGCTAAATTATATTTATCACTGAATTTCTTATTCACTTGTCAACAAGGCGCTGACGGATTAGTTCAACCTTTTTTGTATACTCCTTGTCTTCCAAGTTCTGCAGAATGTCTATTACTGGATGGCGATCTTCCAAAAGATGTAAGCCACTGGTCAACGGTCGATGAGCATTTCCTAGTATAGAATAATTGTTTTGCACAGGAGGAGCAATACTTTGCGGGAGCACCGGGGCGCGCGGCTTGCTAAGCGCCGGCGCAGGCACCTTCGTAGGCATTGCGTGCCGGCGCGACTTTACCCGAAGGTAAATTCGTTCGTTAAGAACAAAATCTGCTCACCTGCTTAGTTGGCAGTTAGAAACCATGAACATCGCACATCGCAGATAAATATTCGATAAATAAGAACAGCGATGCAGGCGTTTTCTTTTTTTCGCGACATTTCGCTGCGCAACGTAAAATGCACCCGGTGCCGTAGCAGAAACGCGAATAAAACAGCGCTTGCAATGCTTTCGGTACTAGCGCAGCGCTCCTTCAATTAGTTTCCGCACCTTGTGAAACTCTAGGTGACTTCCAGTATCTTACCAAGAAGAGGCAAGTCTCTAACTTAACCCCTTCATCCGTGCACCAAGCATTCAAGTTATCAGTTTTTATTTCATAAAGAGAACAGCAGCCACCGAGATATAACTAAACGCAATTTCCATCAGCGGGTCAACTAGCAATTACTCGTCTCAGGAGCTGCTGTCGATAGGTAACTTCAATGTATTTCCACACCACATAGCAATGTACCGCGTACGGAATACCCTTCCTTTCGTCTTACAGCCGTTTCGATAAGGTTAGCGGCTATTCGCTACATAACAACTGCATAAAGAAGCGTGCTTACCTTTCATTCCTTGGAAGCGGAAAAAGGTAGCCCTGCTGTCCATTCCCGTGTTGGCCCACCACAGAGCCGCGCAGAACGCCTTGTGGCCTTTCTTCTGTTTTTTTATACATCGCCGAAGTACTGGCCGATACAGAAACAATATGTTGAAGCGCACAGTAGAAGGCAAAGGCGTGCACGTGTGCAGAGAGTGGCAGGAGCAGACGAACGGAGTCGCAGCCAAAGCGATAAGAGCAAAAGCGCCGCCCGTTGGCGCTAAAATCCCTAAATATATATTTTTCTTTCTTTAAGTAGCGACAAGCATTGAAGCACCGCCGACGAATCTCATTGAGCGGCGCTCATTCCGGCAGCCATGTTCTTCCTAACGCTGTTCCCCCGCAATGATTTTCACGCTGCAGCGAGCAGCGTAGATAGCAGCGGCCGTTGACGGTAGCATGCTATCTAGGGAGATAAGGGCGCCTGACTGAGTAGATGTAAATCCCTATATAAGAAAAGTACCGCCATCTACTCTTTCCTCCGCCGCCGCCTCTCCTAAAGCGCTTGCTTTTTCTTTACTTTTTGCTTGCGAAAGCCAAGTCGACGGTGGCGCACCTAGAAAGTCCACGTTGAAGCTTTCAGGCCGGGCGCGCACCGCCGCCGCCGCCGGCGACAGCGGCTGCGCAGAGGACTTTCAACATGGCTCGGAGGCGGAAAAAAATAAAATTAAAGAAGTGAGAAGCGCGCGCTATCGTCGTCCTATAGGAGATACAGGATAACACAGGAGAGAGCGAAGCGCCATTTGTCAAAAGATGGCGGTACTTTTTTTATATAGGGACTTTAAGTAGATGTCGCTACTTAAAAAAGAGCGGGAAATCTAGGGACTTTAGTTGGCGCAACAAGTGAAGCGACTAAGTAAAGATATAACATGGCAAAAGAGAAAATAGCCAAATACACATTTTATTTATACATATATTTACAGCACATTACTTTATTGCTATGTAGGTTGAAAAGTTAGAGCCACATATGCACAAGTTACTGAATTTTCCTTTGGCTACCAGTGCCAGTGCGACGCTTTATTGCCAATGCCGAAACTAGCCCCACTGTCCACCGCCTGGCCGAACGTTGGAATGCTCTGCGCCGACAGTGCAGGCTTTTATACTGCTCAGAACGAAGCGCTCGCTCATTTGTTTTCTACGGGCTTCGTTCACTGGACGTGTGGTATTCACTTGCTTGCAGAGGGATACTAGTCTGTTGGGGGCCGAGTAAGTTTTTTCATCTATTGCGCAGGTAACGTCATGCGTTGGCACGCCATCGGTGCCCATGGCTGACAAAGAGATTAGCTATCTCCGCGACCAATCATTTAGATGCTATAGTTATTTTTTATCATGTTACGGTTAGGACGCACGTGCGGTTCGAAGTACTTCAGCACACCCGTTCCTCTAGGGCACATATGCTTGTACAGGCAAATGAATTTTCAGAATTTCCTAGCTCAGTGCTTGTGCTATCTTGTCTTACTTGTCTCGTTATTCTCGCACAGCTTTTTTGGCATCCGTCCGTACCTACAAGCACATTTTCACACCATTTTATGTCGGGAACTCCTGCCCAACTGCACGGTAACAGAGAAATAATTTTGCTCAGCATGTGTTGCACCAAATTTGATAATGCTTATTGCATTAACAAGAAAGTTAGATATCACGACTGCGACGCAGCGCATTTTTTTTAGTTCGATCGTCTTTTTTTAACAAAAAATGACGAAATTTCAAATTAAGTAAAAAAAAAAGCTCAAGCGCTATTTTCCACTCTAACACAGTAATAAATACTGATATCGCTATACCGTCAACTTCTTCTATTAGGGGATATAAAGATGAAAAAAATTAAGAGCACCCGAAAGAGCAAGAAATTATGCCGCAATTTATTTACGTCTAAAACCTTGAAGCAAAGCCTTTTATAGGCACTTCTTATTTCCATGTTTACGAGCTATATATACTAGCTTCTCTTATTACTTTAGGTTAGGGCACCGCTGTTAGGACAGGTGCAACATGTAGGAGCAATGCCAACCGTCCTTGGTCGAGCCATGTTTGTAGTTCTCGCGAGAGCATAAGCAGCTGTGAAGACTGGCGAGCTGCCCTCAGTGTCCAATCATCGGATTAATGAGCGCGTTCCTCAGTGATCCTCACCTAAGCAATCCTTACTACATGGATAGCACAGATTGGTTATTTTCAAACTGCTATGTTGCCATATCACTTCACACTCCTAAAAAATTGTTCTATATAAAATTCCAATAGTTACCCACTGCATATATTCTAGTGATTGAAAATTACCCTGAGTAACCTTGCCTGACAACTTCCTATATGTGTAATGCTTCCGACACCTTGCGCCACATGGTGCTGGGGTACAGGAATAGTCCAGACCTACCACTGACATGACCACCACCAGCCGATAACAAACAGAAAGAAGCGAAGCCAGAGGAAGAATCGGAAGGTCAGTGGAAGGCTTTGCTGGTGATGAAGGACCCTGAAAAACAGCTACGGTTGGTGAACAGGGATCGCGCAGTGACAGCGAGCCATGGCTACCTGGACTGAAGAGGCCCCCCTCTTTGGGCTGAAGTCGTAGAAGCGTCGTCAAACAATAAAGTTTATTTCTATTTTACTTCCCTTTCAAGTGATTTCACCGGTACTAATACATTAACCTTCTTCAATACTGAAACCCCACTTTTCCTCGTGAAGCAGCTTCGTAAGCAGGAAAATGAGTGAAAATAAAAGAGGGCGATGCCACCTTCATGCTCCCGCACTAGCTTATCCTGACGTCATGGGCTTAGACAGCATCGGTTAGGCCCTGCTTAATCGTTGCTTGGTACAAAAAGTGTCCCTAAGGACGCCTGAGATTTAACATGGCTCGCTTCAGGAACGTTGATTCAGATATTGTGGCCCACATACGACGTTCTTTCTTTAAAGCTTGTGTGGCCGTAGTAACGCTCAGGCGTTGGGGTTTCGGTGTGAAATTGGAATAGTTGAACGTTCACGTTCATTTTCTTATTCTGGTATCAACACATTAGCGAAATTATAAAAACGTTTTTGAACAATTCGGGTTTATACAGTATAGAACATGATTTTCTCTCCTAATGTCAATGCATTTTACTCAAAACAGACCCGCGTTGTCCTTTAAGAGCATTTGCCCGTTTTATGTATATTTACACAAGAAAACTGGAGTTGGCTCCGAATTGAATCTTCCTCTTAAGCAGTGGTGACTGCATGGTAAAAGGCAGAATCTCACCATCGAGCCCCGCTAAAACAGAGATCGTCTTGCCTCGGAAGGAACTTCACAGTAGTTTTGACAGTATGCTGATGACCAGCATCTGTACAATCAGTTCCCATGCTATACTGGCGAGTCGTCTGTCTTGTCCCCCGCATCAACCATTCCTTGCATTTCAACACAGAACACAGTCAGCATGCGAATCACAAGGGGCAATCACCAGGACATTATATTCACAGGAACACGTTCTGCCCATTGCCTATGCTAAACGTATGCATTGGCACGTAACAAAAAGAGGAAAAGTGAAATACCACAACGCTCTAGCAATCCTCAAAGATCCAACCCTTGGGAACACAGATTTCAGCATTGTTAAGTAAAACAAAAAAAAATGATTACATGAAACTTACACACCGCTAACTGCGTCCAACATATTGTTTGGATGGTCATACAGCGATCGCCCAGACTATTTATCCGCTGCGAACAAAACTCGGGCTCAGAGCATGCCAAACGCTCGTAAAAGCTCGCAAAAGCAGGCAGATGCACTGTTGTGCGAACCCAAATGCGTCAACGACGCCGTAGTAGCCAACTAGATGGAGTTTAGGTGCGCTCGGCTTTCGCCCCTCATAAGGCAACCTCAAGAACTACGCGATGAAATGTCGACACTCATAGAACAGGTAGTAAATATGCTTACGTTCCAGTAAGGCCATGGTTGGCTATATGAGGGGGCAAGCGCAGCGGTGTGCGTGAAACGTCTTGTTCGCGTTGCAGAAGGTGTGTGGGCACTGTGGTATAGAAATCGCATAGCCGACTACACAGGTTACATTTATTCATGCAGGATAAATTTTACATCCCTAACTTGTTAAACAGCTAGTGCGCGTCTTGTGGTCTAATTTTGCAATTGTGCTCACTCCCTATTCGTAATGGCTCCATTGGTGTTGCACAGCGCGTTTGGGCACTCAGGTGCAGAAATGACCCACCCACTTCTGGCACCGTAAACTGCGAAGTGGCGCTCAAGCCAGCAGCACTCGTAGGTGGTTGAGGCTCCTGCATTGGTGAGCTATTTTTTAAACAGGCGCCCCAAGGCATGGGGCCCCAATGAGTCTTCCATGCTTCAAAAGAACTACTTGAGCAAGTTGGTGCTCAGATTCTTCTTTCACGAAATGTATTTCGCACCACAGTCAAGTATACCTAGAAATCCTTCTTTACGGTGGCCTTTGGTGCCTACATTTCAAAAATCGTCGTCCAACTTTGCTATGACTAGCTACGGCCGCGTTTGGCCACTTGCTTGGCTTTGCCACAGGATCCAGTCGTCTATTTTCGCCCAGCCCAAACGTTTCGGTTTTAGGCTTACCAGCACTCAAACGGACACTCGAAGTCAAAAACAGCGTTTTTTAATTGATAAATATTTGCCACTTACTCAAGATCAGACCAAGTGATAGGCTAAATGACCACCCATTGCTTAATGACTTCGCGAGTTACGAGGAATCGAGTCGAAGTTAATACGTTTTGGGAGCCTTCGCTACGATTGGTGCGGGCCATGTTTGTAGATGCAAATCTCTTGGGTAAGTTTGCGGCAGCACGCTGTGTCTGAGACATTGCGTTGCCAACGCTATCCCTAAACGCCCTTCGCATCTGGTGTATGCACAATGACGATGATGCCATATCTTTATAACGCCAATATGTTTGGGCCCCCTGTTCTAGAATTCTGTAATGATAGCGCTCACTTTGTAAATGGACGCCTTTCACCCTGGTCGAAGGTTTTGTATATCCCAATACCTTGCTGCCCGAGTCTCTATACGCCATTTGTGGACCCTGTGTGTGCCGGTGGTCCGTGGAACGCGGGGCACCGTAGCTAAGCAAGCTTGACATTTCTGCGAACAACTGCACATATTAAAACTTATAACTCTTGGGGATCACAGCTTTGAGTTTGATAGATTATACATATTATGTATGACCGTGTGAGTTCTCTCAAACAAGATCACGACCACCTGGATTGACAAAAAATGCCACTATATGCCTCCATGAATGCCAATCGAGAGGCTTAATTTACCTCAAGTTGCGCCATGCGTGGCGTGTCAGTGGAGCTATCTGTTGCCACGACACGTGCAAGATCAAGTAATGACTTCTTTCACTTGCATAACGATAGTAAAGAACGGCGTGTGAGTAGTGTGGTTGCAAAAATATAAGGCATAACAATATAACATGTGTTCGTTCCAAGCGATTTTATCAAGCAATCCTTCTGATCAATTGTATAGACGTTTATCGTCAAATAAAAACAAATAAAAAACACAAAAAACACCAACATTGAAGTTATTGACCTTACACAAAGCGAATAATTCCTGAACTGTCTTAGAGAAGGCCTGACTAAAGTAACTTAGGCTAGTAAGGAAATGGTGTATATATATATATATATATATATATATATATATATATATATATATATATATATAGTGTTACGGTGTGTGTAGAAGGCGTTTATTTCAGGGAGCCGTAGGGCAAGTGGGTGCCAATAGTTCACGTCGCCCTTCTCTCCCTCGCTGCTCGCCTAATGTTGTTGCTGCTGATGCTGCTAATGGCGCTGCTCCACTACCTTTGACGCACTGTAACATGGCTCCTCTCGCAGAAAAAAGGCCTCTGGGCGAGAAGGAAGTGGGGCTTTCGTTGAGTGACCGGCTTCAGGCGGGCTACATGCGTGATGTCGGTCTTGGATAAGCTTTTTCCACTGGAAATGAGGCACACAATTCTATCATTCACCTCGCTGAGACGCTCAAGCCCAATAAACGGTCCAACATAGTCAGCGAGCAGTTTTCGACATAGACCGCATTTACGCACGGGAGTCCATAGCCACACTAGGTCTCCCGGATCGTAAGTGACTTGCCGGTGCCGACTATCGGATCGGGATATGTACTGCTTTTGTGAAGCTAGAGTACGTAATCGAGCGAGACGCCTTTGCCTCCTCCGCTCGGCAGAGAGTTTCCGCGATACAAGTGTCCTCGTGACTACCAAATCGAAAGATAGTGTCCTATGTGTACTTCGGTGGACAAGCGTATAGAAAAAAAAACGAACTGTATCCGATGGTCTCATGTTGCGCGGTGTTGTATGCGTAAGTTACGAACGGCAATACGTCGTCCCAGTTCTAGCGGTCCCAGCTTACGTACATGGAGATCATGTTCACAAGTGTTCTGTTCGTGCATTCTGTCAGACCATTTGTCTGTGGGTGATAAGGTGTTGAATGTCGCTGGTTGGAGGCGCACAAATGTTGAAGTTCTTCAGCAACATCAGCTGTGAACTGACGGTCACCGTCGCTAAGATCACTCGAGAGGGACCATGACGAAGTATAAAGCAGTGCAGCATAAACTGTGAAACCTCGCCTGCAGTTGCAGAGGGCAGTGATGCCGCCTCGCAGAACCGGATAGTCGGCACATACTATGATCCAGTGGTTGCCTTTGGAAGAACGTGGGAACGGGCCTATGAGGTCGATGCCTACTTGCTCAAAGGGGGAATTGGGCGGCACCACAGGCTTTAAGAAACACGCACTGTACCAATATATATATATATATATATATATATATATATCATCAGCCTATCTTTCCCTGCAAGGGCGTCTGCGTAAGCAGGCGTTTGGTGTGTTGCGAGACCATGGACCCGAGCACATGGGGTTTGGAGCCTCCCGCGCTTAACCTTGCGTGGCTTAGCCGTGGCCGGGGAAATGGGAATCCTGGGGGTTGAGCCAATGCTGAGTGCTTGGACCTTTATGGCCCCTCGGTAGAGGCAACACACCCCTTCGGCCTCGGCTTCACGTAGACGGCACCCCAGGACTGACCCACCCGGGGGAAATCGGTAGTGGCCTTTTCCTGTCTCTCTCTCCCTCCAACCTTCGTCTTTCTCTCCCACTTTCCATCTCTCCTGTCCTGTCTTCACTTCGTTTTACTTCCAAATTTCCAGGCAGCAAGGGTTAACCTGGTATAGTTTATCCACCCTTGGGTCTATTATATTAGGTTAGAGTGGCTATGTACAGCTCGCGTCTGCATCTCCTTCGGGTCTTGTAGCGTCCCCCTGTTGGGCTCGGTGGTGCGCGGCTGGCATAGTTACCGAAATTATTGTTACCCTATGGCTTTTTCGTCATTACCCCGACTCCCTGATCGCTCTCACAAACGAGGGCGTACCGAAGATATTTTTCAATTTCATGGCAACAGACTGCAAAACTTCCCCCGATTTAATGTGATCCATTCTGATAAACCCGAAAAGACGGTGAGAATGATCTTACCCTTTCTCGTTTCGAAAAGTCTTACCTAAGCTCTTGGAGCAGGCTACAAAGCGTCGAAAATGGCTAGCGGTGACCTCCTTTTGGAACTCCGCGATGTGAAACAACACGAAAAGCTTCCTAAGCTAGTGTCATTTGGGGAAATCCCAGTGACAATATCCCAGCCCCGAACTATGAACACCAGCCGTGGTGTTGTCTCCGACGGTGACGTCATGGAACTGACAGAAGCTGAACTGTTGGAAGTCTAGAGCGAGCAAAACGTAATCACTGTTAAACGAATCATGCTAAGACGGGATGGCGAAGAGATCAAAATCAAGCATATAGTACTTACTTTTGGCTCAAGCATCCTGCCCGAGACAATCGAGGCAGGCTATGTAAAGCTATGGGTCAGACCCTACGTACCAACCCCTCTTCGTTGCTTCAAGTGCCAGCGTTTCGGCCACAGTTCCCAGAACTGCCGAGGCCGACAGACATGTGCTAAATGTAGTTCCGGTGACCATGCCTCTGAAACATTTGAAAACACTCTACACTGCGTCAACTGTGATGGCGAGCGTGCCGCATACTCGCGGTCATGCCCGTCTTGAAAGAAACAGAAAGAGTCACGATCAAAGTAAAGGAAAATATAACATCAAAAAGGATCGCAGGCGGGTGTTATACCTGCCCAAAGTCAGTTTTTCCGAGGTGGCGCGTCAGGGGCAGTGCCAGAGCGGCACCCGGCGGCTGTACGGCCCACACAGAGTGAGCCGGCGGTGACGCCATCCGCCCCCTCGGCGGCTGCGGCTAGCGTTGCTCCGCTATCTCACAACAAGGGACCATCAACCTCCGGGCTGGTGGTTTCTAGGGCCTCGTCCCTCGAGACGAGGCTTTCACGTCACACCAACCGCTCACAAGAGCACGTGTCTAGCGCTCCGCAAGAGGCGATGGACACGACTTCCAGCGAAGCGTCGCACCCAGTGCCTATGGAGTGGCGGGCGTCTCTCGACCGCTCCTAAAAAGAGAAACTGCGCATTACGAGGCCTGAGAAGGGCTCTATGTAATCTAGGGTATTCAAAACCTAAGCACACAGCACAAATTTCATTTTTAAATATGGGGACACAAATAGTTCAATGGAACGTCAGGGGTCTTCTTCACAATCTTGATGATGTTAAAGAACTCATTCGCTATTATAGTCCCGGGGTGCTGTGTGTTCAGGAAACACGCCTCAACATACACAAACAAATTTTCTTACACAATATTCTTTTTTTCGTAAAGATCGTGATGCACTCGCGTCATCTGGCGGTGTGGCTATTGTAGTCGACAGAAGTGTAGCCTGCCGCGAATTAGAACTCCGTACGCCCCTAGAGGCAGTTTCTGTGCACGCGGTTTTATTTAATAAGCTAGTTACTATCAGCTCTGTATACATTCTTCCCAGCTATCAACTTCACAAAATTGAATTGCAAAATTATGTTGATGAACTTCCTGAGCGATACATTGTTGTCGGGGATCTAAACGCGCATAACACTTTGTGGGGAGACTCCCGTTGTGGTGGAAAAGAACGCCTTATAGAAAACTTCCTCTATTCACCTGGTGCATGCTTACTCAATAAGAAGGAGCTGACGTACCATAGCGTTAAACACAACACCTACTCCTTTATTGACCTAAGCATGGTATCCAGTACTCTTCTGCCGTACCTCGAGTGGAGCGTTATTCAGAACCCTTATAGAAGTGACTACTTCCCGATAGTTCTAAACCTTACAACACAGGATAAATGCGCCCCACGTCTTTCTCGATGGTAGGATGACTCGGCGATCTGGGAACGATTCAAAGAACTGACACGTTTGGAGAGGAAGGACATTGCTGGTATCACTATTGATAACGATATGGACTATTTAACAGGTTTTATAATAGACGCTGCCACAAAATGCATCCAGCAAACTAATGGACTGTCTAATAAACGCCGCATTCCGTGGTGGAATGCCGAATGTCAAAAGGCAAGGAAAAAAGAAAACAAAGCTTGGGGGCTCCTACGTGACTGCCCAACAGCCGAAACTCTTATTAGTTTTAAACAAGCAAAGTCGCAGGACAGAAGAACACGTCGACGAGCTAAGAGAGATAGTTGGGGAAAGTATATATCCAGCATTAATTCATACACTGATGAGAGAAAGGTCTGTAACCTTGTAAATAAACTAAAAGGCCGAGAGTCTCCCCCTTTACCACTAGTAAATACCCGAAGGAGACAGCCTGGAAAAATCAGGCAGATTTTCTAGGTGAGCACTTTGAAGAAATCTCGAGTGCACCAAACGACACACGCACTTTCCTGCAATTCAAAGAACATGCAGAGCGAGCACACCTTGAGCGCAAATGGGGAAGAAATGAAGCGTACAATCGCCCATTCAGTTTAGCAGAATTTCGCGCATCTTTGAATTGTTGCAACAACTCGGCGCCTGGTAGTGATCGGATCATTTATGAAATGATGAAGCACTTACACCCAGAAACACTAAATACACTTCTATATCCTTTCAATGCCTTGTGGGCGGCTGGATACATTCCATCTCCTTGGAAAGAAGCTATGGTTATCGCCATACTAAAGCAAGGCAAGGACCCGTCCCTAGCAAGTAGTTACAGACCAATAGCTCTAACAGGCTGTCTGTGCAAGCTCTTCGACAAAATACTTG
Source organism: Dermacentor silvarum (assembly GCF_013339745.2). Taxonomy (NCBI): domain Eukaryota; kingdom Metazoa; phylum Arthropoda; class Arachnida; order Ixodida; family Ixodidae; genus Dermacentor; species Dermacentor silvarum. Next base: position 76,988,566 of record NC_051162.1, on the reverse strand, counting down.
ACACCTTCCAGTGTGGTTTTCGAGAAGGTATGTCCACAACAGATCACCTTGTCTGCATTGAGGCATATATCAGGGATGCTTTCATACATAAGCAGTTGTTTCTGTCAGTATTTCTAGACTTAGAGAAAGCTTATGACACGACATGGCGCTACGGAATTCTCCGAGATCTTCCGGTGTGGGTGTCCGTGGCAACATGCTAAACACAATCGAAAGTTACCTCTCTAATCGCACATTTCGCGTAAGGATGGGCAGAGCTTTGTCTAGGTCATTCACCCAAGAGACTGGTGTGCCGCAGGGGGGTGTACTCAGCTGCACACTGTTCACTGTAAAAATGAATTCCCTGCATACAGTAATCCCACGCACAATGTTTTATTCTGTTTATGTCGACGATGTGCAGATAGGCTTCAAGTCCTGTAATATTGCCATCTGCGAGCGACAAGTGCAGCTTGGTATAAACAGATTGTCCAAATGGGCAGATTAGAATGGTTTTAAAGTAAACGCCCAGAAGGGCACTTGCATACTCTGTACAAACAAGAGAGGCATAACGCCTGTCCCAAGTATTGAAATCAAAGGAGATGCGCTCTCCGTGAGCGGCGAGTACAAGTTTCGAGGAATCATTTTAGATTCTAAACTCACATTTATCCCTCATCCTAAGCATCTGAGGGCAAAATGCTTGATGACAATGAGCCTTTTAAAACTTCTTTCGCGCACAACTTGGGGAAGTGATTGAAAGTGTTTGCTTAACTTGTATAACAGACTTGTCCGCTGACGCTTTGATTACGGAGCTGTAATTTATAATTCAGCAACACCAAGTGCATTAAAAATCCTAGACCCCGTCCACCATCTGGGTATCCGTCTCGCGACTAGTGCTTTCAGGATAAGTCCAATCCAGAGTCTGTACGTAGAGTCGAATCAGTGGTCGCTTCATCTGCAGCGGTCATACAGCAGTTTCACGTATTTTCTGAAAGTACAAGCAAACATTGAACATCCTTCTTAGTTCAACTATAAATGGACATGACCACTGCCACACTCTTCATAATCGACCTGCAGCCAGAAAGCCGTTCTCTTTGCGTGTGAGGAACCACAGTGAGGAAATGGGTGTTCCGCTGCTTGAACAATGTCCTATGGCTCTAGCGAAACTGTTGCCCCCGTGGCAGTGGCAATTCATAGAGTGTGACACATCGTTCGTAGAGGTCACTAAACGCGCACCAGAGGCACACATTAGAATGCATTTCTTAGAACTTCAATCTAAATACTCGTGTACAGAGTTCTACACAGATGCTTCCAAGTAACATGCCGGGGTATCTTATGCAGCCGTCGGTCCATCGTTTTAGGAATCCGGTGTACTGCACCCTGAGACAAGTATCTTCACGGCTGAGGCCTATGCACTATTGTCGGCTGTGAAGTATATAATGAGATCAAAACTTCAAAATACTATCATATTTACAGACTCCCAAAGTGTCGTGAAAGCCTTGAAGTCACTCTGTAAATACAAAAACCCTGTACTTAATGAGCTCTATTCCATTCTATGTAAAGCGTATATATCTAACCAGCATGTGATTATATGCTGTGTGCCTGGCCATAGAGGCATTGAGGGTAATGTGCTTCCATACCAGTTGGCCACATCAACTACATCACAAGCTATTAATCCTACCGCTGCTATTCCTTCCACAGATCTGAAGCCTTTTTTGCGAAGGAAACTGCGAGACCACTGGCCGTGCTTGTGGGACGCTGAAAGAAATAATAAGCTTCACTTGATTAAACCACAGTTAGGTTTCCGGCCCCCTATAACGAAAACACGAAGAACTGATGTCCTGTTCTGTCGTCTAAAAATAGGACATACATATGGCACCCACCAATTTTTGCTGACTGGCGATGAACCACCAACCTGTGGTAGATGTGGTGAGAGGCTTACCGTGCTCCATGTTCTCCTGGAGTGTCGGGAAGCCGAAACAGAGAGAAAGAAATATTTCCCACAAGCGTACCGATATCATGTCCCTCTTCATCCCATTATGTTTCTTGGTGAAGAACCGCTTTTTAACACCTCTATTTCTTGAATGAAGTTGCTTTACATGTCATTAGCCCAATACATTCGTAGCGCATCCTCTCTCTAGAGGGTGCCGCTGTGATAGTAGTTTTTTATAGCACATGCCTCCTAGGCCCTTGTGGTTAAATGGCTCTGTTTAGGCAGTAGTGCTTCCTGCCAATTACTGCATCTTAAATATTTTAAATATCGTGTCATTCTTACTCAATGCATTCTTCATTTCATAGTACACCTCATAAGTCATTGTCATGATTTTAGTACCTGTATATTTTACGCACTTTACAGCGATTAATTTTAGGCTCTTTAAAGCCACGCCTCATCTACTTCTCAGAACTCACCGCTCCACTGCACACTCACAAACACTGGCATGGCGCTCTTTGGCCATAACTGGCCCTTGTGCCATAAAACAGCAAACACCATCATTATCAGCCTATCTTTATGTCCTCTGCAGGACGAAGGCCTCTCACTGCGATCTCCAATTACCCCTGTCTTGCGCTAGCGTATTCCAACTTGCGCCTGCAAATTTCCTAACGTCATCATCCCACCTGGTTTTCTGCCGTCCTCGACTGCACTTCCCTTCTCTTGGGATTCTGTAACCCTAATGGTTCACCGGTTATCCATCCTACGCATTACATGGCCTGCCCAGCTCCATTTCTTCCACTTAATGCCAACTAGAATATCGGCTATCCCCGTTTGTTGTCTGATCCACACCGCTCTCTTCCTATCTGTTAACGTTACTCCTAAGATTTTTCGTTCCATCGTTCTTTTTGCGGTCCTTAACTTGTTCTCGAGCTTCTTTGTTAACCTCCAAGTTTCTGCCGCATATGTTGGCACCGGTAGAACGCAATGATTGTACACTTTTCTTTTCAACGACAGTGGTAAGCTCCCAGTCAGGATTTGGCAATGCCTGCCATATGCAATCCAACCCAATTTTATTCTTCTGTAAATTTCTTCCTCATGATCAGGGTCCCCTGTGAGTAATTGAGCTAGATAAACGTACTCCTTTACAGACTCTAGAGGCTGACTGGCGATCCTGAATTCTTGTTCCCTTCCGAGGCTATTGAACATTATCTTTGTCTTCTGCATATTAATCTTCAACCCAATTCTTACACTTTCTCGATTAAGGTCCTCAATTATTTGTTGTAATTCGTCTCCATTGTTGCTGAATAGGACAATGTCATCTGCAAACCGAACGTTGCTGAGATATTCACTGTTGATCCTCACTCCTAAGCCTTCCCAGTCTAAGATCTTGAATCCTTCTTCTAAGCATGCGGTGAATAGCATTGGAGAGATTGTGTCTCCTTGCCTGACCCCTTTCTTGATAGGTAACTTTCTACTTTTCTTGTGGAGAACCAACGTAGCTGTGGAATCCTTGTAGATATTTGCTAAGATATTCACGTATGCCTCCTGTACTCCTTGATTACGCAATGCCTCTATGACTGCTGGTATTTCTACTGAATCAAATGCCTTTTCATAATCTATGAAAGCCATATAGAGAGGTTGATTGTACTCCGCAGATTTCTCGATTACCTGATTGACGACATGGATATGATCCATCGTAGAATATCCCTTCCTGAAGCCAGCCTGTTCTCTTTGTTGGCTGAAGTCTAGTGTTGCCCTAATTCTATTGCAAATTATCTTGGTGAATATTTTATACAATACTGAAGGCAAGCTAATGGGTCTGTAATTCTTGCAATGTTTCAACGTCTCCATTCTTATGGATAAGTATAATGTTGGCGTTCTTCCAGCTCTCTGGTACACTTGAAGTCGTGAGGCATTGCGTATAAAGGGTCGCAAGCTTTCCAAGCATGATATCTGATCCATCTTTGAATAAATCGACTGTTATTCCATCTTCTCCAGCAGCTTTTCCCCTGGTCATGTGTTTCAAGGCCGTTTTAACTTCATCGCTAGTTATAGAAGGAGCCTCTCTATCCTGTTCATCACTACTTCGAATGAAAGTAGCTTGGCTGCTCTGGGCACTGTACATGTAGGTCAGTATAGAATGCTTCCGCTGCTTTTACAATGTCAGTGAAATTGGTGATGACATTACCCTGCTTATCTTTCAGTGCATAGATTTTGCCTTGTCCTATGCGTAGTTTTCTTCCGACTGATTTAAAGCTGGGTCCATATTTTACGGCTTCCTCAATCTTTCTCACGTTTTAATTTCAAATATCCCTACCTTTCTTCTATATATATATATATATATATATATGAAAATCATAAATCCTTATACCTATTTTGGCGAACTGCGGAAAATAAATTATGTTTTTACAATCATATGTTCTGTCCACACAAGCTACATTGCGTTCTAGCCTCGTACATTAAATAAAGAACAGCTTCGGCAATATCTACTGCTCAGAAATGACAAAAAAAGTCATTTCAGGGGAGTAATACGGAGCATAGAAACGCAGCTTTTTTGTTTCGTTTTATTTTTCACCGGGGGACTCGGGCGGCCCACTCCTCGGATTTAAAAGAGACAAGGAGACAACCTTGCCATCCTGGTTGACATAATCTCCTTTAACTACTTTAACCACGGTTGACATCGTCGGCACTCACCTGGCATATTTTCGCGCCTCTGTTACCTTATGCCGTGGATAAAGCACCAGCAGAGAAAAAAGAAGTCATGTAGTCGACTTCACAGACTCCTGTTCGGAGTCGGGCTGCCATAAAGCCGGGCAGATTGCAGCACGCCACAATTGCAACTATTAATTGATCCACTCTTCCAGGACGATATGCAAGGGCTGGTGAAAAATTTAGCAGTGACTCATCCGCGTCACTCCCATTGACCATTGCACCGCATATAGCGAAATTAGCCAGCTGGTGTGCGAGGTAAATCATTGACACGCACCACTATCCTAATAAACACAGTTCAACCACCACTACTTCCTAACTGAACGTCTCTGTCCTTGAATTCAAAGTTGCGTTCCGTTTCCACAAAGGAAAACAAAACGGACACTGTTGTAGCTTTTGCACAAAGATGCACGAAAGCAATCTAACCTAATGTTTTACATCAATGACCCTGCAATACGCAGAAAAAGCACATATGTCTCCCATGGCCACAGTTCCTCCAGAAAAATTAGTTTGCAATGGTGCCTTAGTATTACGGCAGACAACATGAAGCATGTATCAGGGGAGGCAGAAGACTATCGTCTTTCGACGTCATTTGCAGAGAAGCCAGCAGATATGCGACCAATTTTTTACTCTTTGCACCATCGACCGTATTTTTCCAACCATGGCTTGATCTTGCCGGATTTGCTGACTTGTGGGACATTTAATGCTTTCGCATTAATAAAACACACAATACACTTTAATGGTGTCCAAGGATTTCACAGCGCCTCCTGAGACAAGAAACAAAATTATTAAACGTATCAAAACACAAATTACAATATGCCGTTTTGCAAGCTTCGTGAATCGTGCACTAATACTGCAATGCTTGGATGTTTACGCGAAAAAACTGTTGCATGGTGCTTGGCCAACGTCAAAACTATCTGCTTCAAAAACGCTGGTTTTGCTATTACGAACTGCTGTATCATACAGAAACTACCGATGCCTGCAACTATAAGTCGTTTCGGACAGTTCTGTTGTTTTCTGTCTCTGCCACGAAATATTAAAGATACATTGCTTAGGTAGGCCATTAGTTCCCAATATTTCTTGTCATGAATATGCCATAATTTATAAAGCTCGTAAACCAGTCAGCTCGGGCGCCAAATAACACTTTAAACTTTTTTATTACGGTATTCCTTGACATCTAAGACGGCGATGCTCCTTTGCTTTTTGCATGTCTCTTTTTAAGTGTATTTTGTTGATTGCTCGGAACAAACTTGTACTGGGTGCGCCCATAAAAGGAACGACTACATCCTAGTTTAGTCATACTTATGACGAGCGTATTATTAAGCAAAAAATATGCACCGACGTGTCAAGGTCTTTGCAAGAACATATGCGATGTTACTGTGAATGCAGAATATTCATAATATAAAGATAGATACATTTTAGAGTGTGTCAAACGATGTGTAAACGCGGAAACCTGGCAACAAATTTGTGACGATATTTTTTGACATAGGAAACGAGGTTATGTATGTTGTTGCGTCTTCGGGCCATATTTGCACCAGGTGCTTCCTGAAAGCCATCAGGATAACGAGTATTACGGATTAAAATCACTCTACTAATCACGCCTATTGTCCTAGGCTAAATTCTGCATCATTTGTCTGACTGGTCACACTGGCATACGTAATAAACCGTATGCACAAAAAATAAAAATAGTTTAGACTGTCTCTAAAGATGCGTCGCTATGAAAACATCCTTCTTTGCGATGTAGGAAACGTTCTTTCTTAGCCGTCTCGTTCAGAATGTACAGCAATTTCTTCAGTCACGAAGACGTGAGCCCAGATTTGGTGCTGCAGAGGCATTCAGTTTTTCGCCGAGGGAATGTGCATATGTACGCGAATCTCCTTCCAACGTTTTCAAAGTAAGTTGGGCTGTCACGTTTCTTGTACATAACCATAATCTGAACACACGACCTAATCCTGGATTTGGTTGAATGCCGTGAGCTACAAAAAGAAGGGGCTTTTTGGATTTACTAATATTATAAAAAATGTGGGCGAGGTGCGCTTGATTCCTTTTATGTCATTGATAACCGTTACTTGGAACACCTGCTACGGGCATAATTTGTCTTCTTTGACATTGACAGCAAACACAGGGTTACATTAGAATTTGTACATTAGGCGAGCTTATCCCGTCTATTGTACAACTTGGAACGACCAGATTTTAGTGCAACAAGATTCCGAAATATAAATAAATACAATGCAGTGGCAGAAACGTGATTTGCGCAGTGATAACATTTTCAGAAGAGCAATGAAGGTTTCAGCACCAATATTGCTTACACTTTCAGCCTTGTTTGCCCCTCAAGTAAGGTGTCTTGCTTTCACTTTAGGCTCTACACTAAACGCAGTTGTTTCCTCTTGTAAATATGCAGTTTTTCTTAGCGGAATGTTTGGAAGAAATTGAAATAAACTGCATGTACGCAGATAAACAAAGTTGTATATATCAGAATAATATCTTGAATTGTGTGCTAATTACACTTCCAATGGGGATAGCAACCTTTGAGGCCCAGTCGAATGCAAATTGGGTAATCCCAAAAGCGAATCAATGTAAATAAACTACAAATATTATTATACTATTAACATCGTTTTCACCGCCAATATGAAGCCGTGTTCACATACGAGTATTCGCCATGTTACCAAGCTTTTATGGTTACACGGTACGTTATAATCAAATAGACGAATATTGCATTACAAAAAATTATGAGCGTGTTACCGCCACAGAGAGAGAACGTTAGTAGAATGCGCATTATTTCGGTTTAGCCGTTAAAGTATTGCTTCCGTAAGTGATTTAAGCTTTTCGACTCCCTAAGTTCTCACGTTTTACTGCTTTAGTAACCACAGGGATGAAAGTGTGCTGTTGCTCCAATTTTGTTTGATCGAGCACGGCTCATTATTTGAAACATCAGAATACTATTGAAACAATATTCGTGTTTAGTAAAAGTAACAATAGGATTTGAAGACCAGATTGAATAGGTCCTTAGTAAAATATTTATTGGAATGCTTCTTATATTCACATACCTTTACTCTAAAGTATAGTTTTAAGCAAGTGATATTCCATGATGAGTACAAGCGTGTAACACAAGTCGTTCTCTTGAAAATTTTGAAATTCAGCTTTCGCCTTGGCACCTTTCACCGGTTGCACAATCTGCTACCAGTTAATGTTCTGTTAATGACCGCGTACGTAGAATGCCCATGTCATTTTTATTAAAACCCCTAGGATTAAGCGGACGACGAAATTGTATGAAAGTGAAAACAATGTGTTCTCCTGGAAGTATCAAATGCTTATGATCCATGTTCTCGGAAGTATGGAATGCTTATGATGCATGTTATCAACTGCACTTATAACATAGCGCGACCACTTCAAGTTGCCTCTTAAAGGCTGCTTGAACTCAATACTGTAATGTCAGATACAAGGAAAGGACATTACTGCCATTATAGGTTTTTAACTTTTCTTCTCAGTGAGCTTTACAGAACCTCCGATGATATTATGGTCATTCGTTCTTAATGTTTATTTTCCGGCTTATTTCAGTAACTTTATCATCCAGACGCTAATCGCAACAACAGCCATCCTTCAAAATCCCCACCTTTATTATCGTCTTTCCTATTGCCAGCTACTATTTATGATCTAAAATGTTGTTCAAGCCACTTTAGACATGCCTGCTACTTTGGCATTTGCTTTCTACCTATATTTTTCAGGCTATATATTCCTGCATTAAAAATTCTGTAATATTCCCAGTACGTAATTTTATATGAGTACTGAGGCCACCGAGCATACTGTGGTTAGATGCTATTTTTTTATTTTTGAATTTATATTGGTAACTCTTGTATCGAAAATACCGTACCATGCACACCTCTTTCCGTATAGGATGGACGTGCTTCCCACTGCTTCTGAACAATGCAGAAAAAAATTGAAGAATACTTTGTAAATTCCAAAGTGGGTGTTCGGCGAAAGCCTGTGCTCATTCGACTGACTACCGCCGCATGCGCATTCGCTCATTCTTGCGTTTGGTATCGGGGGAATACACATTCTTGGGGCGCTTCTCCGAACCGCTTGCCGTGGAATCACCACCGGGCCGCTTGGAGCCATCCGACTAACTCGACTGCTGCAATGAGATGTCTGACGAAGGAGCGTTGCCGCACGCGCCACTGTGCCATCACGTGATTGCTGAGAGAGTGCGAGGGGGAGAGGCCACAGCTGTGGCCGCGCAGCTGTTGCTATGCGCCGCTGTGCCATCACGTGATTGCTGAGAGAGTGTGAGGGGGAGAGGCCACAGCTGTGGCAGCGCAACTGTTGCTATGCGCCGCTGTGCCATCACGTGATTGATGAGAGAGTGTGAGGGGGAGATGCCACACCTGTGGCGGCGCAACTGTTGCTTTGCGCCACTGTGCCATCACGTGATTGCTGAGAGAGTGTGAGGGGGAGAGGCCACAGCTGTGGCGGCGCAACTGTTGCTATGCGCCGCTGTGCCATCACGTGATTGCTGAGAGAGGGAAAGGGTGAGAGGCCACAGCTGTGGCGGCGCAACTGTTGCTTTGCGCCACTGTGCCATCACGTGATTGCTGAGAGAGTGTGAGGGGGAGAGGCCACAGCTGTGGCGGCGCAACTGTTGCTATGCGCCGCTGTGCCATCACGTGATTGCTGAGAGAGTGTGAGGGGGAGAGGCCACAGCTGTGGCGGCGCGACTGTTGCTATGCGCCGCTGTGCCATCACGTGATTGATGAGAGAGTGTGAGGGGGAGATGCCACACCTGTGGCGGCGCAACTGTTGCTTTGCGCCACTGTGCCATCACGTGATTGCTGAGAGAGTGTGAGGGGGAGAGGCCACAGCTGTGGCGGCGCAACTGTGGCTATGCGCCACTGTGCCATCACGTGATAGCTGAGAGAGTGTGAGGGGGAGAGACCACAGCTGGCACCGTTCTAGGGCACGGACGGACGGATGGTCGGACGCCGCGAGTATGAGCCAATAAAGGCTTTAATAATGGCATAAGCCATTAAGGTTAATAAGGTTCGCAGTGCTTTGGTATCTCTCAAAAATATATAGAGATGTGAAAGGTCCCATGCTGCTTCGTAACGGACAGTGAATATTTAAAAATCGTTTATCATTCTTGCGGGTGATTTGCGTGAAAAGTGTAATGTATTCAAATTCTAAGGAACACGGGAATGTTCTGGACAAAACTATATGTTTTTAAAGCGTCGTGGCTCGTGTCTATCAGCTTTAACAGCAAAAAAAAAAAAAACACTGCGTGTGGGTTCCGTAAATCCCAACACTTGTTTGTTACCAATCGATCACAAAGGTTTTTTAAATTTTATTTGGGCACAAATCAGGTGAATTCCTTCTCTTCATGTTATCCTAAGTGGTGTTTAATTACTATTGAGAAGAACGAGGTTGTTCCATTCTTGTGTGCACCACGTACAGTGGTAGACAAATCACCCGTACTAGTCGTTAAAGCTATTGCATGTGACATCCTCTTTTTTTTCAGGTATTGTTAGAAAGCATAAATCAACCAGGTAACGTTTTTATTTTGTTAACGCTTCTTGAACTCTATCTTTAATATTACTGTGTAAGCAAGTTAAATGTATACATTAGATGTGAGTGAACTTGTAACAATGCGTAAGTAATAAACGAACACTAGGATAGAAACAAGGCCTCATATCAACCTTCAGGCAAGAATCATTAGAGTTCTAAGGAGGAACAATATGATAGGAGCACTGGAGAAATTAATAGATAATCAAAGGCACAGCAACCAAACCAAGTATGGCATTTTTGTTGTATTTGGAAATTCGATGTACGTCCCTCTTATGTAATGCTTTCGGGCCCTAATGTGCAATAAATGAATTGAAATGACGCGCATAATTGAATACGTCGTGAATATTACGCTGATGCAATCACAACTACCATTCGCAGTACGTCCTGCTTTGATGAAGAATATGCCCGACCCATATTCTTCTCTTGATGCACAATTTTGTTGCTGTCTTTTCGTCGTTTGTGCACCTGGTATGTGTTTGTAAATAACGTATTGCATATCAAAACCGGAAGTTCGATAACTGTTTTGTATTTATGCCAACAAAATTACCTTTATCAGATACGCTCTGGAGTGAGATTCGTCAGCAACAGTTATAGGGGAATGCCATGCGCAAGCGTAGCTTTGTGTGGATTTCTCAGTATGATGTTGTTGCAGGTTGCGGCATTGCAAATCCTCTCGGAAGGATTGTCAATGGGAAGGAAGTGGATCGTACTCGCATGCCATGGATAGTAAGGATTGTTTTTATAGTAACAGCTCATGATTACCACAAACTACCTGACAACTGGAGACAAGAATACCCTTGCATGCGAAACAATATTTTCGGTTTCGCCGCTACAACTTTTACGGTGTGCTTTATATCTATACTCAAATGTCTCATGTTACGCGTGCGTAACCCACGAACCCACGACCTTTGGTGGGAGTCGAACCCTCCACCTTTGGTGGTCGCAATGCTTTCGCATTTATCCAAGCGGAAATACCTAAGTACTCTTTGATTTTTTTTTTGCTAGATACCTCTTCGTTGTCATCAGGCTCTCGAGTGCCCAACTTTCCAGGATCAAGACACCATGATATTAGGGGCGAAGTACCTTAGGGCCGAGCCTTGTCCGTCGTAGTTGTCCGTTGTCCGTAGCTCTGGTTTGCATGTATGCGGTGTATAACAGAGCATGTACATGTGTACTGCACACATGTACAGTATATATATGTACAGTATATGTACGCCAAGCTCCGGCTCCGGTTCCGCTTCCGGAGAACGCTTCTCGTATTTTGCCCGAATGCTCCCCCGGTGCTTCGCCCACTCATCATTATTCGCTTCGTGGATATGCGGTGTTTTCTTATCTTGCTCTACAGCTGTTTTTTTTATAATATAGCAATCCTTTGGTGGGAATACTGTGACTGGGCATGTACTATGGCAACATAGTGCAGCATTGGAGACACATCGAGTAATCATTCCCGTTATCATTTACCACAGTGAAAATACACTGTTGCTTTCAGTAGCCGAAGGTTGAGGCAGTAAAACAGCAGAAATACTACTGTTACTCTTCTTTGCCTACAATTATTAGGGCTAATAAGAAATATGTGTAAGTCTTATATCACGGCCTTGCTGCAAAGGCACATACGGTACTGCATTGACACATACGACTTGTAGCAAGCGTGGAAGCTTGCTACAAGTCGGTTGTGACAGCCAACGGCTGCCACAGCCGCCGTTGGCTGTGGCAGCAGAATCAGCAGCACGTTAAACATGACTAACCGTTGAGTAATTTGAAGAACTAGCTACTATTGTCTTTTTATTTGCTACTAGCTACTTAGCTACTTTGCGTATTAGGCACTATTAACTGTTTGTCTTTGTGGCTCTTTGCAAGTTCCTTTGCGGAGTTGGTTTGGTCTTCACAGTTGTTACACTCCAAACATTTTTTTTCTGCAGTACTATTTCTATAAGTGTTCAGGCAAAATTTCTCTGTAGAATAATTGATCAAGTTCAACGCAGGTATATCTGCTCACGATCTACACGGACAGACCTGGTCACTTCAAGTCAGAGTTGTGCGGTGGGAATATAATATCACCGAGCTTCATACTGACCGCGGCGCATTGTGTTATCGGAGGGTAAGTCTCCCATACGCAGAGACGGAAACTCAAGACCCTTTCACATGTGTATGAATAGAATGTCTGCTGCAAGATAAATAGTATAAATCATGGAAACTTCACAGATGCATAGGAAGGCTTAATTACTCGTTGATTTTATGCCAACTGAAAAAGACGTCGCGAGGGGAAGACGATGACACAATATTCCAATTTAATGCTCTTTTTGTTTGTGTTCTCCAGCAAGTTTTGAATGCGCGAACTTACCTGAGCTTAACAAGTTGGGAGGTTTTTCTTAAACACTACCGACGTTACTTATAATAATTGCTTTTGTCCGACATTTCATACAGCACTTGATATTTATTTCTATCTTCGTGTCAGGTTTTAGTGTATAAAATTCACACAGGAGTGAAGTTACTGTTTGTGGCAACAATAGCCGCGACTTCATTATTAGTTCATTTCTTGGTAATTACCGTAACCCTAAATGTATAACCTACTGCCTTATTTTTAAGCCTATGTCTTGTGTTCGTTTGTCTAAGCAAAATTATCCTCGCTACAATCATTTTGTCTATAAATTTATAAATTTTGAAGATATAATACTTTCAAAACGGATTAATGGATAAGTGTCATAAACGTGGAGTTCCGAATAGTATGCCTTAGCAGGGTATAAAGCTCAGGTATAAACGATCCATACAAAATCAAATCCGTGCATTTGGCATATATCTTAGAAAAAAATCACTCCTCTTCTATTCATATATTATGGCTTACTCAGTACGAGGCCACTTATGGTCATTCAATATGGGCAGAGGCCTCGACTCTCTAGGTACCTAGTATTTGTGTTAATTTTAGATAGCTCCCGAGGATGCACTACTGTACTAATAACAACATTACGGGGTTCCCCGGTCATATGTCCAGCGAGTTCCTGAATTTACACTATCTGTAATGAACTTTCCTGGAATACAAATTTTCTCACGAACAGTTTTCCTGTTTTGAAGACGAAGCAGAAAAATACATTCGAGGACTCAGAAACCCGCCTTTACTCTCGAAAAGTGTTCTGTCAACTTATTCGAAAACCAAGGGCACCTAGCCATTCATTGAATTATTGGCAACTCGAAGAAGAATACAATTAGGCCAAAATATGTGAATATTTTTCCCACCTTGAATTTCTATTCGACCCTCTAAGGAAGTTACTGAATAAACTGATTGCAAGCACTACCACATATTCGATATGATCAACAGTCGTAACTGACGAAACATAACTGGCATCTTTAACAACGATTAGGATATCGACGTAGGACTTAGACGCAAAGTTGTGACAGACAAAGCAGCTTGCATGGGTGCCACTTTTTTTCCTTTTGCTAAATAAACACTGCACGTGAATGCTCTAGCTCTTATGGTAACAGAATTATTTCTTTTTTTATTTATGTGGCGATATTTTGTGTACACAGGTGTACTGTCCCATTTTATAATAAATTTTCCCCGTGTACAGCGTACAACGGCCAAGTTCAGTTCATGTGAAGTACAATGCGACTCGGGCAGATGAAGGACCTGGTGCTTTAGTGAAGCATGTTATTATACACCCTCGCTTCAGCATGACCACACTGCAAAGTGACATAGCTCTTTTAGAGGTAAGTCTGTTTAGTGAAATGATAAGATGGAATGAACGAAAAGTTCTTAAGTTGGGAGATTAAAAATTGCGCAAATTCGGGCAGCTGCAGAATTTTTTAATGTTCCAACAGCGGTTACGATAACCAGGATAGATGCTATAAACGGTACTTTGTGCAACGTAATTAGGAAATATGTGGCTCGTGGTTAGTTTTCGTGTACGTCATCCTGTCCATGAAATAAATTTGTGATTGCTATAGCAGCTCAATTGTCCTTCACCAGCTCAGGTGCCACACATCAGTTCTCGGAATTCTGGGACACAACTTTCTGGAGATGACGCGGTTTTCTTCAGATTCCCACACTGCGTTTTCCAGTGGAAAACCTTCAGCTGGTTAATGCCTGAAAATATGTAATCAGCTAACGTCGGTCAGGTTCGATAATAACAACATTTCTATGTGGGTAGCTGTTTTCACCCTCGTTCAACTGGTAATATGGCATATGGCGACTCTTATCAACTTGCTAAAGAAACCCCTTGATAATTCAAGTATATACTTGCTTAGGCAGACCGCAACAATCATAAATTTCGCATTCCCTGATTCTCAAAACAGGTTATGCCAACCACTGACTGCTGACTTCTACTTAACTGCTCTACTCTACTGCTGACTTCTACAACCACTGACTACTACTTAAGATAAAAAATGCGAACGTTTCTGTGGTATGTAAAGAGGCTCTACTTTTCTAAGCTTCGCTGATTCATTTATTAGTTTTTCCGGATATCTTTATTGCAAGAATGACGGTGATTATACACTTCATTATACCTGTGTATCAGAATAATTAGGCAAATGATTTAAAAAACGGTCAACCGTAACTGGTGGAAGCCAATGATTTCATTGCTGAGAGGTCGTGTTGTCCGAGTATATTTTTTGATTTCATGTGGTTAGTTAAACAGGTAAGTTGAATGAATTAAAAAACCATTAAGTCTAGGGCCCAGTATGTACCGTTATGTTGATGCAGGGAGTTAAAAAATAACCGATCCAGTTTTTACGGCGAAACTGTTATAGGCTAGGTTCCAAGAGATAGCGTCCATGCACACCGGAAGTAGGGAACAATTTTATGGCATCTCCTTTTGTGGCGTCTCATTCAGTTGGTATATACCAAAAGTGGCATGAAGGGTGCGAAAGTATGACTAACATGACTGATAGGTCATGACATCAATAACATCACAGGCTCGTCAGTGACGTCACGATTACAGTGCTGTTGATGACTTGTACACGAATAGATAAAAAGACGTATGTAAACAGGGCACTTGATATCTGAAGAAACGCGTGACAACAAGAAACAGACATGTACGCATTCAGACGTCATGCTAATAAAGATTGTAGGCTGAAAAGTAAAAGGGCAACGACCATGTAGAGCCAGAAAAATCAATTATCAAAATGAATAAAAAAATAAAAGCGAAAAGTGTGAACAAACGCTTGATCACAGCAAATATGCGTGAAAATTCAGAGATCACGATACTAATTAAGAGTGGTAGGTAAACGTTATATGTATACTAATAAGGTGGAACAAAAATTATGAAGAACAAGCAGAATAAATGTGTACCTAAAAGGAAAGTTTGCCAGCACCTTCAATTATTAACTCTTAGCATTTTTCTTTGTCTCCCTATCTTTTTTATTATCGGGGCACATAGTGGTGTATTTTCTGCAGGTCTGTGATTGAACCTTTCCTAACACTTTATGTTAGCATAAATAAGCACCTAAAAAGGACACTGCCATCAGCTTTCAAATATTCAACTCGGCATTTTCTTCATCACGCTATCATTTTTATTATCGGGGGCGTATGGTGGTGCGTTCTGTTAAGGTGTATGATGAAACCTTTCTAACATTTTTATATTTCGTAGTAAAAGTAGACATCAATCTTAATTGGCATTTTAGAACAAGCGCCATTGCTTGGCCGCGCTGGTGACTGTGAGTTGCGCTTACTAGATTGAAAGCTTATCTACCTGCTTCTGTTCTTTCATTTTGCTGTTCTCAGTTGTCAGAGCCGCTGCGGTTCGACAGATTTGTCAAGCCCATTTGCTTACCTTCGTGGAAGATGCGACTGACCAACAAGAAAGTATTTGCTGCTGGATGGGGACACGTTAGTGACGGTACGTGACTGACGTAACAGACAAAATAGAACTGACGTTGCTGCTTTTTAGTAGTTTATATTTTTATATTGTGGTGTCCGCTATGCGGAAAGGAGTGCCGTTGCCATTGTAGGGTGACAACATCTCTCTATTTTATTTTCATTTCAATGAATAAAAAGGAGCACCATAGCGCACAGAAACAGAACAAAAAGACAGCAGACGCCGTAAGCGCAGCACCTGCTTACTATGTTCTTTGTGTTATGTTTTTATGTGCTGCCCTTCTAATCAGTATAAACGGATGCGAGCTAACCCAGTTCTCGACGTCAATAAAGTAACAGACAAGCCCACAAAACATGATTGGTTAATTAGGGCAAATAAGCTCCACGCGTTACTCAGGCAGCTTGCTTAGGAAAAATGACTGCAAGCTTATATTTGTTATCATATGCCATATGGCAGCCCATGGGGAAAAGCAAACTGACGGTGCAAATAGGAACTAACTGATATTTCTAATATGCAAGGTGGATTTCTTCTTAATGTATTAACCTTTGTTACGTCACAACTGTTCTAGCCAGAAAATGTATTTCATGATATGTTTGTTGCGTTAACCATGCTCATTATCAACAGCGTAAATCAGAACTTTCGCAGCAGAGAAAAGCAACACTAAGTGATCAACTGTTATCGCTACCGTGTGCGAACCTAATACGACCAAATCCGTGCAAAGCTTGCTTGCCATTAAGCCAGCACCATTCTTGAAAGTTGAAAGCAATGGAGTGGAGGGGAGGAGGAAACTATTACCAATATAGAGAGCATCATTAATTCGTTAATTAGACCTTAGACTACGCGATATATTTTACTGATTTATAATACTATACTCTGCAGACTTACGGATGGGCTTTTCTTGCGGCAAGAATAATTCAGACAGTCGCCACTGAAGAAAATAATTCATGCCAGATTATTATTAAATTTATGTAGTTTAAAGCTTGTGCAGCGACGTAAAGTGTCATTACCATGCGTACCAAGGCTAAGCGCATTGTCCTTGATGTATCGAACGGTAATATTCAACGTTTTTTTTACGCCAAGTGTGTTGTATAAGAATAGGGGTGAATTAAACTTTGAAATACACAAGCTACTCGCTACGTCTACTCTATCATGCAATTCCTGTATACCTCGTTAATATGCATCGGGATGGACACTTCGAGTGAGCAAATAACTTATTCTGCATGTTTAAAATCATTTTTAAGTTACACTACATCTCATATGACATTTTGAAGACATCTGCTTTGCTGACTTCATACGGGTTTAGCGTATCTGGGATCTGGATATCTATGCGTGTAACCTCTTAATTGAAGGAGTAATTTCATTATAATGAAATGTCATGGGAATCGCAAAATTTTGCTAAATGCTGGGGTGAACTTGTCAAAAAGCCAGAATTAGTGGCAGAGTATTTAATTAAACGCACAAGCGGAATTAGCGCCAACATTATAAATATTAAGTACATTACACCATAGACTGCACCATCTCAGAGATTCGTCGATCCAGTCTCTTGGTAAAAAAAATAAACAAATGGTGTGTCCACCAGAATCGACCCTATACACGGCATTGCCGGTATACATGTGCATAAAAAAAGGCTGAAAATGTTGACGTGATTAAAAAAAAATGCAGGGCCCAAAAAGAATGCCGGATCTGACAATGAGATGAAGAAGTAATGTATATATTGCAAAGATATCATACAAACTTTGGACGTTGGAATCTTTAATACCCCGAATTTTAGTACATATAAATACACATGCCATGTACGTCGACCTTCTGGTTTTCGTCAGGACGAGGAGAATCAATAATTGAATTTTTAACTTACTTTACACTGTTCAAGTATCTACCGAATCAAAATCTAAATAAGCTGTCGCGTCTCTCGAAACTACCGTCCAATATTATGCCTTCCAAATTTCGGCATTACTACGTTTCCACTGTAGATGCAACAAAAAAAAAAACGAAAGCTCAGGCAGCCATTGGGCCGGTCTGCATAGTCCCGCTATGACTACTCAGTGTAGATGACATTTAGACATGAACTTATAGCGGTGGTTTTATAGTTATTTATATGTTTATAACAAGATAGCTAGAATAACTATTTTGATCGAGTTGTGGCTGGTTGAGTAAGTTATTTCAGTAACCGCTCGCCATAGTAATCTTCAGCGCGTACTTCTTCATACATGGTTTTACTCTCTCTACAAGTAGACACCGGTGCAGAGTGCGAATGCTATACGTGAGGTAATAAAACATCCATGGTGCCATATAACGCAACCACCCGAACATGTCGAATGGAGGCAATGCAAACATCTTTGTCCGCTATAAAAACTGAAATAACAGTCTGTGTTGAGACTGAAACCTAAGGTTTCGTTCTTTAACTGAGAAACGACAGCTTTTAGTTCATCTTCTGTAAGCGAGAGATCATGGCGAAACACAAAATAGGCCCCAGCCAAGATCAAAAATATTTTTCAAACCTGGTGCTCCGCCCTCCACATGGGAGCATTGTTCACACTAAAGTGGTGAAGTAAAGAGTTCGAGGCTATTTGCAGTTCAGTTTACGAAGGAGACTGCGGGTGTAGAGCGGCTTAGGATTTCCTCCTTTCCATTCAAAAACTGTGCCGCAGTCTAAATAAACAGCGACACGAGATAAAAATGCTGACTGAAGTTTCTTCTTTTTTTTACCTATGGAAACACATGCACCCTTTTTAGTTTCTGGCCATAATTCTATACGACTAAACGTGACTTTGTAGGTCTCTCGAGTTCAACAGGGAATAACACGGTGAAACGTTCGTGTACACTTTTTTGTTTCTATTGAAGAGCCATGCCAATATTTATTCAGACCAGACAATGTCATACCCAACGGTAACGTTGCTTTTATTAGCACCTTCTGATTGTGTCGCCTACTTTTTAAATAGTTTGAAAATAAGAGCCTTCTGTATGTTCTTTTTCAACCCTATTGAGGAGCAATTCCTAAAGTTCTGCTTACAGTGGGACTACTGAAAGCGCGTTAAAAAGTACTCGCGCCGAGAAGTACTTACATATTTGGAAAAAAAAGTGCAAACGCCGGTGCTTCCAGGCGATTTAAGTACATTTCCTCCCTTCTTTGCGACAGACCATGTCAGGGCTGACCGACTCCATTATATCAAGACTACAGTGCTGCCTTTTGAGGACTGTCCACATAGCTTCAACAATTCGGGACATGACTTCGCCAGTTCTGAAGTTTTATGCACAGAGACCGAATGGCAAGGGAACCTGTCTGGTACGTATAGCGCCAATATAAACTGACATGCCATATCTGGTACACACACATGCAACACAGCCCACATTGGTGGAGGGCTAGATTTGATATACCTGGATGTCCAAAGAAGCTGAGAAGTGGCTGGACGCCACCGTAGCTCAGTTTTAGAACATAGAACGCTTAAAACACAAAAAAAGAAACGTGATTTCACCTGCTTTAGTGAATTACCCTTGTACAACATCAAAAATATTACTCTCAACGCTTGAAGACGCTTGGTTAACCAAAAATGGCAACACAGGTGGCAACGCCAACCTTCAATTTCCCTCACCATATACTTCGGGAGGGCGGGTGAACAACGTGTATTTAAAATATAAATGAACAGTGAAACAATGACAACTATATAGAAATTCGACCAGTGTTTTCGCCGTCGCCATTAGTGCCTCCCCGTGCAGTCCCAGCAGCAACGGCGCATACGGAGCCCATGCCGCTCAGCCGTACGATCACATTGGACTCACTTGCTGTGCTTTGGAGGCCACGTAATTTGCTCCGAGTGTGAGGGCGAGCATACGATGCCCGGCTCGTAGCTCCATGTACCCAGTGGTGGAGGTCAGGTGTTCTGCTGAGCACGGCATGGTGAAGGCAGCGGCCTCACGCAACGCTTGCTTTAGGACAAGCATGGATAGATCATCACGCCTGTGTTGTGAATCTATATCGAAATTGAACTCTGTGAATTCAGTCAAGTGAACTTGCTTAAAGGTGTCTTTGGGCGTCCATCTTGATGCTTGAGCTAAATAAAGCGTCTGAGACGGTAGGGCTACTCTCAAAACCGGCGTGATATTTATTGGCATATCGACTGGCGTTTCCTTTGTCGCACGCACGGTAGTTTATGGAGCGCTGCCAGAGAATATTCCATCGTGCGCTAATGCACATTCTTGTCTTTATGACTCATTCTAAACGCTTTCTAGTCCAGCGATTCCTCGTAATTGCACAAGTACTAAGCGCTAATGAGCTAGTACACGCCGCCCAAGAATAGTTTAGTAATCTTGTTAAATATATTTCATTAGTAAAACTTTCATACGTAAAAGACGTAGGGAACTTTGACGAATTCTAAATATCCCGTATTTACACTGAAGTTAGCTAACTGAGAGTGTAATAATGTCTGGAATATTGGAACTATCTTCTGAACAGAGGCTAAACTGCTCTATAAACTCCGCGTATCGGACGGTCGAATATATATATATATATATATATATATATATACATATAAAACTCACAGGCCTACGCGGCACACGCGGCACAGTCACAGCGTAAGCTGCTGGAGCTGCTCAAGAGTAGCTCCAATTCGGGCACCACGCACAACAGGGTCTATTCGCCTCGTTTTGACGATAACGATCTGAACTGTCCACCCGGCGTCGACGGCAAGCTGCGGCTTGTAATGCTCTCTGCACAGCAGTCTGCTGAGCCCGATAGGCCTTACAACTGCAACTTACATGACGGCACCTTAACTAGATGGCGCCACCATACTGGCGGAGGTTCGGCAGATCGGGGCCGCGTTGATTGCGCGCGTTGATTGCGCGCCTCGTCTGAATCGCATACCGTCGTCTTCGCCTGCGGACGCTGCGTTTGCAGGCATCTTACCTAGATGGCGCCACCATACTGGCGGAGGCTCGAATCGTCTCCCCTGGCGTGCTTGCCTTATTATGGGTATTTTCCGCGACCCGATAGCAAGCGCTTGCGTGGCTCAGTGGTAGAGTATCCGGCGCAGCGGGTGCGGGCTCGATCCCGGCGGGAATCGGGTACTTTTTTCGCGTTTCCGGCTATAGCGGTTAGACGGCGGACGCGGACACCGCCCGCGGCGGCATCATCGCGACCCGAAAGGGCTATCGGAATGAGCCCATAACAGCTTACGCTGTAAAACAGCATTACGCGAGTAACAATGTTCGATTACTGCCAAAGCATTAGTGAAGTATATGTTTTTCCCTACAACAGGCTGTCAAGGCGCACGCGTGCATCTTTCCCCTTGAATATTTCGCCCCGTGTTTTCCTTAGTGGTTAAACCTCAATTGCAGTGGAGCAAAGTGACAACTGTGCTCAGTGGCATTCAAGTGACGACCAACACCAGGCATTGCTATGTAACCATTCCTTCGGTTCTTTGGCAAGGGTTGCTACAACATCTGACAGGCTACATTGCAAGGGAGCTACTTAGCGAAGTCATTCACTCGGCTCGACTAACTAAGGGTTTTTTAACAGCGAAGCTGTTCAAGGCAGCCGTAATTTGTGGTTTGCATCAAGAAATAAAGAAAATAAGCTTTCTTCCTGAGGCGGGATTCAAGCCTGCGTGCCCACGCTCCCAAGCCGAGCGTCGTAACCGCTAGGCTACACAGCCACGTAGGCAGAACATGCATTTATGCGAACCATATGATTGCATTCTAGCACGCCGTCTTCGTCCACAGCTGGCGCGTTCGCACGATCGTGCTCCGCGAGGTGAAGAAGATGTTTTGCGCTATGCTTCGGAGAGAGATAAAGAAAATGAGAGCGAGAGAGAGAGAGAGAGAGAGAAACGCATTCACGGAGTGGGTCTGCTGGAATGCGTCGTCGGCATTGTAGCGCGGTGGAGCGCGGTGTCGGCATTGCAACGTGTTGTCGGTGTTGCAAGCTGCGCTATGCAATGCGCAGTGACGGCCTTAAGTCTGAGACCCGCGAAAAAAAAAAGATCATTATCATGAGTAATAAGATGAAAAGTTCGCGCGCACTTCCGGAAAATGCTGGGCTACCATCGCCCAGCTTCGCTGTTTCAAGCGTTGTGTGGCCGAGTGCAAGGTTAAGCGTTTTATTTATATCTCTTATACTTAATCAATTGTCTTGGCTAAACAGCAAAGATAATTATATTGGCTGTATAGGTTATAACTTGGCTAGGCTATAACTTTTTTCTTTATACCAAAAAAACGTGATCAACTTCGGTGCAAGGGTCTCCAAGGAATACGATTCCTTCGTTTTTATGTGTGTAAGCATAGAAACCCGAGTTACAACTTCCTCTTGGCATGAACTACAGATTCGGTTAGGCTGACTTTCCGCGGCCTCCTCTGACGCCTGGTACTCGGTTCAGCGCGAATCGCGGATCTGAATACTTGGAAGGCGCGAGTCTGCTATCTACATAGGACGCCAATTGTGTTTCCGTGGACACTACGCCAGCGTTAAGCGATAACATGAAAACTTACAAGGGTGACATCCAATAACCGTTTTGGGGATGTCTTTCAGGTTTCTGTGCAGGTTAACAACTAGATACCGTGACGACAAAGCGTAGTTCTCGTATTGACAGAACGTGAAGCTGGCAATACACTCGATTCCTCGCTATATCTTTAACAGCAACAGAAATAGGTTAAAAATGTGTTAGTAAGGTAGGTGAACTAAGAGCTAATGTTACAGTGCAGAAAGTTTTACAGTGCCTAGAAGCAACAATTATTCTAGCTCAATAGTTCAAAAAGCAATCGCTTCCATCATGCGTATCAAATTGGTGTTTCTTTTTCCTAATACAATTCGATTTTAATGCTGTTTCATATACCGCATGTTCAAAATTAAGTTTTACGGAATTTTGAAAAATCGCCTGTGGCAGGTAGCATAATTCTTATCGTTGAGCTGGGTTATTCCAAGAGGCGGACATTAGTAGCACGAGAAATCAAAACACATATTGAACGAATTAAGAAAAGTTGACTAATTAGGTTCTTATTTAATTTCTTTACACTCAATTTGCGTATTGTAGCCGGTGAGCTTGCAAGCCGCATCCACTTGAAATGAATTTCCAGGTTGACACCAGTTTCGAGATATCATTTCCCAAAGTGTGGTACGAAATACATGGGCGTTCCAGTTACTTTTGTACTTTCATGTATAAAACAGCATTTTGGTAAAAAAAGCAAGTCGAGCAACAGTGCATTCTTATGGCGAGTTTGATGGCGCATATCTCGAAACTGTTGTCATTCTGGAAATTCTTTCCAAGTGGATATGCGTGACAGCTCACCGGCTACAAACGTAAATTGCAATATGTGCCGTAAAGTAATTAACTAAGAAGGTAATTAGTGATTATTTGTTAATTAGTTCAATATTTGTTTTGATTTCTTGTGCTACTAATACTATATTGTTTTGAAAGTCATGTCTTTTTCGATGTTGAAGTTTTTACAGTTTGTTTCAGTTCGTCTGAAGTAGAGTGTGCAGTAATTTGATTTTCTGGTACGTTGTGATCTTATTCGCAGGGCGACTCCGGGGGCCCTCTAACCCTGCGGTTAAACGGTCCTCGTAGCCACAGACACGTTCTAGTGGGCCTCATGTCTTTTTCGTTTAAGTGCAGTGGACCCGACAGCTCAAACGTTCACACCCGTGTATCCCACTTCTTGTTATGGATAAAAAATATGATGTAGATCTGCATTGATATAATTGAGAGAAATGTGGTATTTTGGATAAACAAAGTTGGTTGGGTAAAATAATGCCTCAGAAGCGGGCACAGCGCCTCGGTGGTGAGGTAACTCGCAATAAAGTTTCTGCTGTGTATCCACTGGCTCCGCTGCCTTTTTAATTTTTTTCATGGCGTTTGGAAGGGGATGGGGTATACGAAATATCTTCTGCAACTGTATTTTTGTTTTTCTTCGGTTATGTCCCAAATAAGTTTTCTGGACTTCTGTTTCACTGACCACCTTATTAAATCTTGCCAATTACGAAGGACCATCGTGTGGTTTCTCAACAAAAAATGGCATTTGGCCTTGACTTACAAAACGGAAAATAGCAGTCTCTCCCCTTAAAATATTCCTGTTGCTGTTGAGGTTAGGGTGTTCAACCGAGATTTTCTCCGGTTTGGTTTCGGGTTCAAGCTTTTCGGCTAGGGTCAGGCTCAGCTCCAGAGCGAAATTTATAACGGTAAGAACAGATTAGAAGCTTTCTGAAACGTTTCATTCGGGTTCAAACGGATATGAGGAAGAAAAACCCTTTCGGGGGCCTTCTTTATCCTGAAAAATTAGTGGCACAGTTGGAGGCACCTGTTCGGTTGAGCATCGCGTAGCACTATTGTCAGCCGTTTTCTTTTTGCATGGGCATTGACCTTAAAACCTGACAAAATGACGCACCATGCACTGCCTATAGCATTTAGGGGGCTTCGTGGGGCCCCGTGAAAATATCCAATACGTTACCTTGCCTCACCCTTGTCCCAATATGTATCCTTCATTGGATTCTTAGAGAACTACTTCGAGAAAATTGGTGTACCACCTTTGTTTCCTTTTTATGCTTTCTGAGATATATACCAGCATCGTAATCACATAATCAGAGCTCTATTTCTGGGCTCTAACCTGGGACGAATCATAAATATAGGCTTATTAATATCATATGAAGCGTGCTGAGGTAGTTGATGAAAAAGACAATACAAAATTCGTAGTAAAGATGCTGGGGGACAGAAGAGAATAAAGCTAGTAATGGCGACGTATATTATGTACGGGCTTTTTACATGATTTGGCACAGCCGACGACAAGAATAATTGTGTGGGTGACTTTCTTTGTGGAGCACTGCAGATACTCTGTAGTATTCAAGAAATATCAAGTCGAGGACGAAGCCGCCATTGACCTTCCCGAACAGGTCACTACAGGTGTGCTTCTGAATCTCATTTTGGATGAAGCCTCAGCGTCTTCAGAGGAACGTTTGGAGCAACATTTAGTGAAATTAAATATTTCGCTGCATCTGTTCAACAAGATGATGTTGACAGGCAATAGAAAGAGCTTTCATGCTCCGGCAAGCTTCATCTGACGAGCTAGCGACAGTTCTTCGAGCCGTATCAATTCAACAACATCAAATTTTGCCGCAAAGCGCTATTATTGAGACTCTGGCTTCTGCTTTAACCATGCGGGCAAACCATTCATCACAAATACTACGTCCTGAAATGTTCGACGGCTCATCCGACAGTCCAGAAGGGTGGATGAATTTCTATGAACACGCTGCGAAGAACAATGGATGTCTGTCTGATGAAGATCTAGTGATCAACCAGCGACCAATCATTAGCCGTATAGGAAGAAAGTGGCACGAGTGGCGACTTTCATAACAACACCTTAACCTTGGTTTAAATGGAAGGAGAGTTTCCTTCTGACTTTCAGCAAGAATCCGGTTGACGGGTGGCATGAGGCACTATTTTATCGTTTCAAGTCCAGCATGCCACTCGAGTATTTTCTGGAGAAACGTCGACGTCTTCACCTCGTTGAACCTAGACTGTCGCTGTCATCGCTTCTTGCGTTTATCATCCACGGCTTACCTAAAGATTTGCAACGACAGATCCTAGAACAAGGCCCGAAAACACTCGAAGCGCTCTTGGAGCTGCTAAAACTATTTCTGTATTCATGGACTGAGCGAAGTTACAAGACTAGAGAAGGCTTTTCAGGGACGCCGATCGTCAATCGCTTGGTTGAGAAGTGTCCGTCGGTGTTGGACGGTGTCAGGTCTAACTTTGGAGCGAGCAAGGCAATACCTTATATCTACCGTACAGAAACCCACAGAGTTAAAAGATAAAGAGCAAGAAGAAGCAGAGGAAAATTCTAAAGATGCCTCTACAGCAAATGAGACCGTCCAACCTGTTTCATCAAGTTTATTGCACATACAACTCGAAGGGGACGGTAAGACAATGCGAGCTATTGTACCCAGTGGAGCTTTGGTTTCAATTATAAAAAGAAGCAGAGCCACGGCAGGGACCGGATTTACAGGAAAACCAGTGGTTGTGAGATGTTACCACGGACGAGAGAAGGAACACTACGAATGAATGCGCCTAAAGCTTAAGTACCAGTCACGAACTGCAGAAATACTGGCACTGGTTTTAGAAGGCATTCAGTATGCCTTTCTACTCTCCCGTCCGGACAAGTTGCTCAACCATAAGATACCCTGAGATGACACTGTGTCTGTGAGCCAAGATGGGCATGAGCCGCACCTGTTAGAAAAGAGAATGAAATTCGCATCGTGAAAAAAGGAGAAGGCATCCCTCTAATATATCCTGAATTACACTACTGCGGAGGCTATCCACCAAGTAGTACGAAGTTTGAAGTTCTGTTTAAATTACATGACAAAACTGTAGTACGAAAGAAACCTTACAACATCACCAGAGAAAAGAAAGCTTGGCTGAAAGAAGAGCTGGCGAAGATGTTCGACGCAGGTATTATAGGTCCGTCCGTATCACCATATGCATCGCCGATAACCTTAGCACCCAAGGAAGATGGAAACTCCGACTCTGCACGGACTACAGAGCAATTAGCAACCAAGCACAGCCCATTCCGTTCCCTATGCCAAGAATAGATGAAATTATTCATGACACAGGTGAATGTACTTGGTTTTCTAGTATAGACCTTTCTCAAGATTTTCGCAAATACCACTTGAAGAAGATACAAAGCAGTATACAGCGCTCATAACGCCGTTCGACATCTACGAATACAACCGCCTCCCCTTCGGATGGATGAACTTGCCAAGCTGGTTTCAGAAAATGATAAATATGGTTCTGGATCC
This sequence comes from Dermacentor silvarum, assembly GCF_013339745.2. Lineage (NCBI taxonomy): Eukaryota > Metazoa > Arthropoda > Arachnida > Ixodida > Ixodidae > Dermacentor > Dermacentor silvarum. The sequence goes on along the minus strand of NC_051162.1, from coordinate 76,961,811 downwards.
GTTCATTGGCCGCTTCTGCTCTTTCTACATAGATTATATTATTGTGTATCTTAAAACGAGCACCTTCATAAACAACCCCTGGCACATGTACTCGCAGCATTGCCAGAAGCCAACCTAAAGGTCAATTTTAAGAAGAGTGAATATTTCAATAACAAGGTAACTTTCTTGGGCAGAGTATTGGATGTTACTACAAGGAACACAAAAGAAGAATCGATGGCACGCACTGCGAAACTCGTGAAACATTTTGATGTTCACTGACTACGCATGATCTTGGGGTTGTTAGGCCATTTCAGAGCATTTATCCAAGACTCTGCTCTCAAAGCTAGGTGTCTAACTATACTAACACTAATAGACGTACCATTCTGTTAGACGGATGATGCGAGGGAGCCTACCAAGAGCTGGTACGAGTTGTCTTGTCTGATCCACTCCTCAGAATTCTGGGCTTTGCTGTACCATTTGAGCTCAATACAGATGCCTCGCACTACGGTACGGGTGCGATATTATACCAGTGAGCCGCAATTCAGCCGAACATTGCATTCAGCCGTACATGTGCTAAGTGGTCATGGTGGCTTTTGGCGGACCTAGATGAAACTGACGAAAAGGATCACGTGGCCGCGCATGAAAGAAGACATTAAAAGATACGTACAGTAATCTCACAAGTACAGTAAAGTTTAAGAAACCATCTCATCAGATGACATTACGGTCGCAATCAAGCGTACCAATTGAAGTTATTCACATGGACTTCGCTGAACTCCGAAAAAGAAATTGAACGCCTGAAGAAAACGCGAGCATCGCTATTTTGTGTGGAGCAACACGGGAGAAGGAGGACGGCAACAGTGTGATCTCCTGTCTAAGCCTAAAAATGTTTACAACGTTAAAGCATTAGTGTCAGACAATGGACTTGCCTTTAGGAGCCATCACCTTTAGGAATGGGCCGAGCGACGTGGAGTTACCCTCAGGTTCACAGCACCGTATCACCCAGCAGCTAATGGCCTAGCTGAGTGCGCCGTTCGTGACATCAAACAGTACATAAGTATGTCTCCAGACTTCCCATGCAGCTGGATGGAAGGGCTGCCTTGAAGCGGCAGTAGCTCATCATAACCACTGCTATACAGCAGCTCTTTGCTGCTACTAGGAAACCAACCTATTTGCCAGCCGACACATCTCTAGAAATTCAAGCAGTGGTGAAACTGGCGGAAGAGAAAGGAAACTAAGAGAGCGAAGTTAAGTACCGTGAAAGAATGAATAGGAACATTGACAAAAAACAAAACACCGCGACACCAAAAATATAGGTTGGAGACTTGGTGCTAGTGAGAAAAGTGCTGTCGAACTCATGCTCAAATCACGGAGGGTTATTCTCTGTTGTCAAAACAGCAATCCAAAAGGGAATATTAAAGACTGTCTAGTACGTAGGCCCCAATGGCACGGTTGAATCAGCTTCTATAGCAAACGTTTTTAAATACCATTCCAGGAAGGATGAAAACAAGGGCAGGGGGAGTGGAGCGTGCTCAGACAGTTGAAGAAGTCAAGACAGAATTCGTAGTCAAGGGGCTTGGGGGCCCTTTACTTAATACTTACTACTTACTACTTAATAAGTAATAGCGACGTACCTGTCTATTTATTATGTGCGGGCTTGTTACATCAGAAATTAGAAACGCGCCCCCAATGAAGCGCGGCTTCTTGGCGTAGGGTTTATTTACAAGGACTTCTCTAGACGTCGAGAAAATAAGTGTGCGGTGGTCATGCGGTCATGTGGTCACTGAGACGGGGGCCAATGCGCTTGTTTAAGCCTTATTCCAAGCTATAGAAGACAGGATAATAGAGAATATGATTTGAGAAGAGTTCTCAGAGAAGCGACTGCAGTGGACCAAACGTATTATCCCGCTCAACGATTACAAGGTAGGCGCAGATTAATAGTTATGACCGGGCAGTGCGACGTAACGCCGACGAAGGAAAATACAAAAAAAGAAGACACACGACGTGCGCCGGCAGTGTGTTAAGAAAATAAACAGCACATCCGCCAACAGAACATGTCGTCATTTTCTTTGACTGTTTGGGCCTTGTGACTTCGCGGGGTCTATGAGTATTATTGTCCGTTCAATGAGGGAAGCACAGAGTGGAAGAAGACGCAGAGTATTGTCAGTGCTGGTTTTGGTGATGCGTTAATTACGTGGCTTCTAACCACTACATCAGGCTGACTCCAACATGCGTCAGCGCTTTGTTATACCAGGCTACAACTACTGGCGATTTGTGGGACGTGTAGAAGAACTCTTGACAAGAAATTCTTTGCTAATAAGCCCCGCTATTTGTATCGGAAGTGTTGAGCTGGTAACGTTAAATCCAAATATGTGGTTAATGAATTTTTGTGCACTAAAGAAATTTAGGCACCTAGTACAGTAGTTGCGTGGTCGGCAGCTAAGCAATACGTGAAACTAAGCAAGAAATCACAATTTTGTGTCAGTACTCTGACAAAGATACTCCCGCTCGTTGTCCAGATTGTCCGGGGAAAATGCAGTCATATATCCAATCTAATGCTCGACTGTGCATGTTGCGGTTACATATTAAAAAAACTGAAGAACTATTTAGTTATACAACAACAAGTATTTTAATTTCGCAAGACTGAGCAGTCGTAAGGTACACAATGTTACAAATATTTTCTGCATCATCTTTACAAATCCATGAATCCACATCTTAACAAAAGCAGCACTGCGGCCGCAAACGTTCTGTCCCGCTGTTATTGCCTTTTTATATGGCTGAGACACCATAATTATGGTACGAAACCTGAACACCTTGAAAGCCGCACAAAATAATTATTTACGTTAGGATTGATGCGATGAGATCAAAACGCAGGACAAATAAAGAGCGACTTCGGACGTTAAAAAGCTTACTATATCAGCAAAGTGGTTGTTGTAGTACATTGGTCTCACAAGTATAACCCAAGATCACGCCAGTAAGTTTCGGTGCGAGTGTTGAAGGCTGTACAGTGACCGTGTCGCGGAAACACAGGGAAACCCAATCTCCTCTCTTGTTCCCTAGAGTGCTCAATGGACTCAGCGTTAAGCAGCGGGCTCATAGTCTGTTTGTACCTTTCAATGGTGCTTCATTCTACGAGGCCACCACATCAATATTTGCCAAGACCAAAGCCGTGCTGCTGTTGATGCTCGTGTTGCACTAGTCGCATTAAGAGGCAACCTAATTATTTTTGGAGCTCTTAAGTATCTCAGGCTACATAGCGTAAAAATGGTCGACAGCTATCTAATAATGAAAAAAAATATACAGCAGAACTCACCTCAAAATGACTGTTGACAGCCACGCTATTAGTATCAAATGAATGTCGCGACGCACTCTATTGTGGGAGTCACCTTAATTTAAAATCTATAGAGATCATTGTAAAACTTTCGCTGCTTCGGCTACATGCGACCCCCACTGTATTCTCTATCGTGCCATTATGCTATTGCACTACCTTGTCATGGTAACCCATAGGCGTGATACAATAAAGACAACGCAGTGACGACGCAGGGGATGGTGAAGGAGGAATGATGTCAATGGAATGACAAAGGCGGTACGATGTCGTACGGCGGCATTACGATAATCAGATGGCGATTCTGCAATTATGACGTGGTACAATGACGACAGTGCGAAGAGGACGGCATGAACACAATGGTAGGACAACAGTGACGTGACGACAGTGCTATCCTTACAACCGGATCACGAAGCTGGACTGACGACGAAGGTACGACCACAATGATATGACAACAGATGACATTGGTGGCATAATCACAAATAAATGTTGGCAGCGTAGAATGAAGAATACGATATAATGGAGAATTATGACGTCGATGGAACGACAATGGTAGTATCAGGACAGTGGCAACAAGACAATAGGAGGACGTTTCTGAAGAGATTGCGATGGGAAAACGACAGCGAGACGACGACAATGGTGCTTCCGATGACTGCTTCACGAAGAAGTGTGTGACGACGATGTCGTCACGAAGACGGCATGACAAGAGTCAAATGATGAAGCTGGAGTAATGATGATGCAACCACCACGATGGCCTCACGACGATGGTATGAAAAAAATGTCGCAGTTTCACCCGAAAGGCGAAGCATCAATTGCGATAGCAAATTAGTAGAGAGCAATGCGGAGTAAGCATAGTAGTTTTGTCAGCTCTATAAACTCGGACATGTAGCAGAACCAGCAACGCGCCGAACTGTTGTCGGCATTTTGCCCGTGTTCGCGCCGAACGCGCGCGGAGTTGGTAACTGTTGCCGCTGCCTCTCGCGGCGGCTCGGAGGTTTTCGACGAGGTCAGAACGGGACACTCGTCGAGCAGCGTCGGAAGTCTTTACCACCTTCTCGCTCGCAACGTTTTATTGCGATAGCAATTATATGGACACTCAAAAGCAGATTTCTGCCGTCGCCGTCGCCGTCGCCGTGAGGTTCCGTATGACGTCAATGGAGATGAAATCGTCGCCGCGCGCCGAACGCTGTATGTGCGAGTGAAAGGGCGCGAGGGGCGCACGCTTTCACGGGGAGTGAACGCACGGCGGAGAACAAACGCGCGTTCTGCGCCGTGCTCCCTTAAGGGCTGCAGAAGTAGGCGTCTCTTTCCTCCTTTACAATCACCATATATGTAGAGCAAACGCGCCTTCTTCCGACGCGCGAGAGGCCGTGGGGGAGGGAAGGGAGGCGACGTTTAGCTGCGGCACCAAGTGCCTATTTATATCAGAGGCACGGCAACAGTCAACAACGCCGCACGCATTTTGAGCGAACGCGGGCAAAACGCCGACGGCGTCGACAACAGTTCTGCGTGTTGCCGGTGCTGCTGCATGTCCAAGTTTATACAGCTGAGAAAGCTAATATCATTACTCCGTATAGCTCTACAAATTTGCTATCGCAATTGATGCTTCGCCTTTCAGGTGAAACTGCGACAACTTTTTTATATTAATACGCATTTGGTGCCGCAGCTAAACGTTGCCTCTCCTCCCTCCCTCACTCCCGCCCCCAAAGACCTTTTGCGCGACGAAAGATGTCGCGTTTGCTCTCCGCCATGCATTCGCTCCCCGTGAAAGCGTGCGTCCTTCGCGCGCTTTCACTCGCACACACAGCCTACGGCGCGCGGCGACGATTTCATCGCCGTTGGACTTTATTTGGAACCTCATGGTGACGGCGACGGCAGAAATCCGCTGGGAGTGTCCATATAATTGCCTTCGCAATAAAACGCATAACGACGATGGCGTGATCATAACGGCATGACGAGCGTCGGACGACAAAGCTTGCATGATGACGATGAAACGACCACGATAGTATACGACCATGAGTACAGACCTAGGGGCCCAAAGTATTAGAGCTCTGGGGCAACTGAGTTAGCATAGAAGGGTGACGACGAATGCATGACGAGAGGAATATCACAACACTGGAGTGTCGAGGATTGTACAACAACGACAGCACGACGACAACGGTATGACACTGGATGCATGACTGCGACTGTTTGACGACGACGTTAAGCTAGAGTGACGAAGGACAGACGTCGATGGAATGAGGAAGGCGCTATGAGCGACAATGGGATGACGTTTCTGAAAGGATGACGATACTGAAATAACAGCGTGATGACGATGCGATGAAGACAATAGTATGTCAATGACTGAGTGACCACGATGGCGGATTGACAACGATATAATGACGACGGCATGAAGAGAGTCGGATGACGATGTTAAATGAACGACGATAGAACGACCATGACCGCATCACCACAACGCTAAGACGACGAATGCACGGCGACGGCCCTATGACGACGAGGCAATGACATCGCTGGCATGACAACAGTATGACAACAGGATGACGGCGAGTGTATTACGACGATGGTTGTGGATACGACTGTATTAGAAAGACTGTGTGACGACGATAAGGTGATAAGAGCATGGCAAGAGTCAAATGACAAAGCTGGAGTGATGGCTATGGAACCGCCACGACGCCCTCACGGCATAGGTTTGACAACTAATGCCTGATGACTGTATGACGGTGATGACACGAAGACGACCGAATGACGACAATCGATGAGAAAGCTTGCGTGACGGCAGTGCTAGGAACCCGAAGGCATCGCGACCACAAGCACATACCTAGTGGCCCAAACTATATATGACAAATTGGGGTACTAGTCGGCGTTGAAGGCGGGACGACGCCGGCATGATGAGCATCAGACGACGAAGCTAGAATGACGACGACGTCTCAACAGTTTCTGGGAGGACAGGAGTCATGGTGGAAGGAACTGAGATATGTGCAAGAATATTTTTTGTTGACACTGTCGCAAGAATGGGCAAACATAAGTCTATACCCTTCCCATGTATATTCTCAATACGTACGCTATAGTTTCCTGCTGAGCAGATCATCGGCAGTTGGCTGAGTAACCGGCTGGTCAATACAGCAGCATGAAGTTCCAGCCGGAGTGCTTCAAGCTGTTGCAGTGATGCCGCCGAACTAAAATCCGCACCTGGGACTTCCGTCAAATTTCCTGATCGCCTAATTTAAGCTTGAGCCTAATAGTATTCCGTCTTAGCCGAGGAAAAACTACAAGCAATAATATTCCTCGTACTACAAGGACTGCACGCCTTCGCTTGCCTGGCCCGCAGAATGCTGCAGGCGCATAGCTTGAAACTCGCGGTGCAGTATTCGTCAATCTCTTTTGCATTTTTCAATAAGTACTGGCGGTTGGGTTTCGGACCGATGGATCACTTGTGTTTCCTTCACTGCGATTCTAATACTCTGGGCGTACTGTGAATAATTATTGCGGTTAGTCCGTCCTAGATGTTAACTTAAATGTCCGAGCTAAACGTGACTTTTGTGATGGCCACTTTTCTGGTGCCTATTTGATCAGGCACATTTCCGTCAGCATTTTCTGTAGCTGCCCAAACGCACGCTGCTCAAGCTACACAATGAAGTTGTTCTTTTATTAATTGTTGAAATACATTGAATTGCGATAAACAGCGTGGAAACTGCGTTTTAAATTTCATTAAAAATCAAGAATGTCATTTTTACTGTGGTGCAGCCGATTACAGCAGCCTGTGTTTCTTGGCGTCTAGGCAAAGCGTTGCCTCAAGACTTCAATATATGGATGTTCTATATCAATATATGAATTATGAATGTCATATCGCTCTAATCTATGTTAACGAAATCCTAAGGGTAAGGCAGATTTGCGCAGCGCGTGAGCAGCACACATCGAGATATTCTGTGCCCATAATAGGAACATTGTCATCCTCATTGATATTGTCGCAAAAATACAAGAACGTGAAAATAGTGACACAGACACGACAGAGAACAGCTCAAGCGCCAAACCGTCAACTGATATAACTCTATTGTTCTCTTGACGTTGTTGTATACTTATGCGCTCTTTATATTTATCTTTCTTTTTGGTGACAAAAACCTGTGGCAAACTTTTTTAGAATATTTGTACAATTATTCTTGTTATTCGATGTATTACGCTCACCCTGCTTAAGCTTCGTGTCCACAGTACTTCATAAATAAAAAATATACATAAAAATGATTCTTTAAATCATTCCGTCTTGTTAATTTCCTATTTCTACAATCGTCATGAATATCCTCAACAACTGGTAGCAATGACGTACTTAGGAATGCTGCTAAGCCATCATTGTATTTAATTGCGTTCACGGCACCGGCTGATCAAGAGGGGTTGACCTATCCCTCTCCCTACCTCAAGCCCTTCAAATCATACAGTCATGCAACGTATTCAAATGCGAGGCTGCTCAAATGTTCCGCCACACACAGTTCACATCTAATGTACTTCCAGCACATGGAATACCTACACATTTCAGTCAGTAAATACACGACATCTCGGTCAAATTACGACTTTTTATCATATTTTGCTGTATATTGAGTTTCTCCTGTCACACGCACGAAAAGAGCGTTTAGTGTTTGCAAAATTGTTGGCTTATTCTCTATGCATGTACAGTGCGTAAAGAACTGTATAATTCGTCCCTCCAAAAAATGGTGCGTCGATTAGATGACGGCAGTGGAACCGAGAGTTTCGTTGTGTCGTCTACTTTTTTGACAACGCGAGCTGCCCCGAACACTCCACGCGAAATTCACCTAATGCTGTAGCAACACTCTAAATATGTGTTAAATCAGAAAAAAAGTAACAAGACGCTTTTCAAACACAAGGTTGCTAGTTTTTGCTCCGTACTCAAACATGCTTAATCCAAATTCACGTACTGAATAGTGGTTTCCCTTACATGTCTGCGCGACGTTTTTATGAAGATCCACCATACGTCCGTCAAGGAGGCAGAAAGGCGACCTTGCGTGGCGCTTGCATAAATTGACGTGAACTGGGGCAAACTTGACATTAAGTAATACATTTTATTTCGCTCTTTAAATCGACTTTCATGTCATAATACAATTTTCTGAGGCAATCACATAAAAGCGAGACAACCAAGCTGCTTCACTGCAAGTATAGAGCTCCAATAGCAATCATAAATATTCGCGTCGCTACATACCGTCGTACATTAGCAATGAAGATGGAAGCCCTGGTCATGGTTATTTATTTTAGCATAATCACCTCTCAGGTAATGTTATTATTTTCTGTAACCAGTATTCATAAGCACTATTGTATGTACCTAAACTTGCTAATTTCGCTTGTTTACCTTTTTTCCACAACATACGCTTGAAGTTCCGAAGTGAATACGGTCCCACGCACGTTGCCTCTGCCTATACCAGTCGTAGTGTAAGATGTTTTTAAAAGTTTTCTAGAAATGTTGTTGCTAACATTTAGCAATACAGATATTCTATTGACCGAGCGCAGTGTCTTCCACATTAGTGGCGTCGGGCGGCAGCCCAGAGAGGACTGTTGTCCTCTAGAGAAGTAAGCTTTAATTCTGCTTCAAATTCAAGAACAGCTTCTTGACTACGAGAAAAAGATGTCATCGTCGCCATCAGCCTACTTTTATGCCCCATGCAAGCCGAAAGCCTTACTTCCTTCAATTACCCCGTGCCTAGCGAAAGCCAACCCCTATACATCTGTATTGAAACAAGTTCGCTAACCTCATTACACTTCATAATTTTCTGCCATCTTCGCCTTATATTTTCCATTTCCAGTTGTCATTTTAACAAAATATGCTCTTTTGAAAAGCCTTATCAAGTGTAGTTACCAATACCCGACACGTAGGGGAGACCCGTCAAAACAGCAAAGGCCTGTAGTCACAAAAGATTGGAAGTAGCCAAAAAAAAAAAAAACTGGCAATAAAATGTCTCTGTCAGTTGGCTGACGGCACTATTTTATACAGACTGTGGCCTTTACGTCTCAAAGGACAGCACAGCCACAATGGGCAAAGTATGGTGGGCCTTTAACGTATGCTACAATACCCCGTGGCACACAGTTTTTAAACCTGATGATGCGCGGTTAATATTTTTTTCCCTAACGCGACATCAAAACTCTCACGTGTTGTACACTTTTATTGAGCGCCAGTCGGTGGTAGTAGTGACGGTCGATAGAAACCTTAGTGTGATGCGATACCGTTGAGGGGCCACATTGTAATCACATAACCTCTATAATGCTACATAGTATTCATCATATACGTTGAAGCTGTCTTGGCACAAGAAAAAAATATCCATAATGTGCTGCCACACCACGGCCCCGCATTTTCTGGTAGTTCCTGATAGCTGCAAGAAACTTATGTGGTTAAGTGCATATCTCTAAAGCTCCTTCTACGGCGCTTTAGTCGTACAGTATAAATAAGAGCCTTTCTTTCTTTCAGGTTCTCATGGATAGAATAAACCCTCCAGGTACTTGTTACCGTTTCTAAAGCCGTTACAGCATGCATACTACAGACTGCACTCCACACATCGGCCGCACCCGATGGGGCAAAATTGTGTTTAAAATACGAAGGCATTTTTTAGAAACTATGCAATTTGTTTTATTTTCCTCTAATGCGAATTACGGCTTCGCCTTTTTTGAAAGGATACAGGGCAGTATACAGCCGGTAAGCAAAAAAAAAAAAAAAAAAACACTAGAGCCATGAGACCCGGACTTGTCTATTAGGCTACTTGCTATAAAACTTTCTATGCTGATTTCACTGCGTAAAAGTTGTCAGCCGTGGTCGCACCTCGTCGTTATTCAAGTCGTTCCATGATCTGTGAAAAAAAAATGTATAGTCCAACCACTTCGATAGTCCGCAGCACACGAAATTTCCCCATTTAAATCTGTATAGTTCGCGCCAATACAGCGGAAAGTACGGTGTTTAAAATCTTTTTTTGAAAGCCATGTTTCTTTTTGGATATAAGGTTAGGCCTATATCATATAGCGTCCACCACTATGCGTTTTATAAATACTTTTCCAGTGATAATCTCTTCAATTCGTCTAGGTCATATCAACATGCGTACGGAGTGGAACACGCATTCGTAGGCTCCGCTGTGTAAGTGCGCGCCATGTGAAATAGCTAGCGTGCTCTGAATACACATTGGACATACGACTACAAGCCGTTATATCGAAAGTTGTCTGAAAGATTGCTACATCTATGAGATATTATGAAAATTATATCTTAAATTAAATAACAGTCATATATACCTCCAAAACCTGTACCAGAACCGCGTATCGGTGCGTCAAATTGTTTAACGCCTAAATAAAGCATCAACTAATTGAGAAACAGCCGCTCAATGTGATTCATACGTAATTTAAAAACGGTTTGTCGTTGTCCTCTGACCTTTAGGCTTAATGTTTTACTTTTCTGTTTCATCTTATTCGTTTTAGGCGATTGATTTGCTTCCTAAAACGAATGTATCTTTACACCTCTGTCACGTACCTTCGTAGGAAGTGCAGTTGCTAAAGCACTTCTGCATTTTTGTGCAGTCAAATTTAAGCAGCTCCTAATCAAGAATACAAAGCCTCGGAAAATGTCATTTACAGGGAGAATTTTAAGAGTATGGTCATTCATCTAGATTTTACTGTGCTAGACGCTTTTAGGCCTGTAGATCACGTAAAAGCATTGCACGTGGTATTGAGGAGCACTTAATTTAAGCGTGAATTCGTTTGATGGTTGCAGGCTGCGGTGTCGCAAGACCTATTGGCCGGATCTACAACGGAAAGAAAATTGGTCGTTTATACATGCCCTGGATAGTGAGAATATTTAATATTTTCTCGTACTTTACCACAGCTTAGTGGATCATCAATACTTACATATCGAACCTAATTAGTGTTTAGCGGTAAATAATGGTCACCTTATAATCCTACAAGGTGGCAAACACAGTACAAGAGGCATGTGTACGAATAAAAAAGCCGCAGTTTCGCCTGAAAGGCGAAGCATGAATTGCGTTAGCAAATTAGGTGACAGCTATGCAAAATAATAATAGTTGTTTTATCGGTGGCCGCAAATTGAAATTCGTGCTGGCGTTCGCATCAACGCGAACTAAGCCATGAAAACACAGCGCAAGGCGGACTCCGTCCCTGCCGCAGATAGCGTTCAAGATACAGCGGCCCTAAAATCCCTATATAAGAAAAGTACCGCCATCTACTCTTTCCTCCGCCGCCTCCTCTCCTAAAGCGCTTGCTTTTTTCTTTACTTTTTGCTTGCGAAAGCGAAGTCGACGGTGGTGCACCTAGAAAGTCCACGTTGAAGCGTTCAGGCCGGGCGCGCGCCGCCGCCACCGCCGGCGACTGCGGCTGCGCAGAGCACTTTCAACATGGCTCTGAAGCGGAAAAAAAGAAAATATAAAGAAGTGAAAAGCGCGCGCTATCATCGTCCAATCGGAGATACAGGAGAGAGAGAAGCGGCGTTTATCAAAGGATGGCGGTACTTTTCTTATATAGGGACATTAAGCGGCCCGGGCGGGAACGCCCCCCCCCCTCCTCCCCTACCTGCCCTCTCCCCGGAGCCTTGCGATCCCGGCGGGCGCGCGCGGCAGCTCGGGTCGCCCGGAATAGAACGTCCCTGCCTCCTCTGTACCCTCCCTTCGGACTGTTGCGCGCTACTGGAAGCCGGCGCGCTTCCTTCCCACTTCCCTCCTTTGCGTAGATTAAGCCGCGATCGCCGGCTCACCCTCGCACTTACCGTATACCGCGCGCGGCGATGATATTACCGCCCTTGTACTTTATACGAAACCTTAGGGCGACAGTGACGACAGAAGTGCGCCGAGGGTGTCCATATAATTGCTGTCGTAATAATAAGGAAAATAATCACGCATAATAATCAGGACGGAGACCTGACCCACTTGTTAAACGATAGCATAGGGAATCTTATGGGTCAGCGCAGCGTACACAAATCAATAGGATGATTATTATCGCGTTCGTCCAGTCGTCTTCTTTATCTTGAGTGATGCAGGGTGTTTCACTCAACTTGAGCCAATCATAAAAAATATGCAGATGCTACATACCTGGATAGAACCAAGGTGATGTTGTTTGCCGTCGTTTGGAGACACTCAGATTATTTTTCTCATTCCGCTTAGTTAGATCATTAGTCCTAATTATTTAATCAACTTTTTCTTCTTTCTGGGGTTTTACGTGCCAAAACCAGTTCTGATTATAAGGCACGCCGTAGGGGAGGGCTCCGGATTAATTTTGACCACCTGGGGTTCTGTAACGTGCACTACAACGCAAGCACACGGGCGTTTTCGCATTTCGCCTCCATCGAAACGCGGCTGCCGCGGCCGGGATTCGATCCCTTCTCAATTACGTTAAATAGATGTAAAGTGGCAATGAGAAACTTGTAGAGCAACATGAGAAGCTCGCGATACAGCTTTCTGATGCTCAATACGTGCTACATAAAAGTACTTTTCCGAGTGTGAAACATGGCCGCAAATACACGCAAAGTGCCTCAAGCGGCCAGTCGCGCGGCAATGTTGCCTGTACTGGCAGGCTTCGTTCACTCTCCGAAAAACACCTTTATGTAATACGTATCGAGCCATAGAAAGCTGTATCGAAAGTTTCTCATGTGGCTCTACAATTTTCTCATTGACACTTTTCATCTAGTTATTGAGAAGTTGAATAAATAATTAAGACCAATTATCTCATTACAAGGATTGCAATAAATAATCTGAGCATCCCCAAGCCACGGCAGACAAGATTACCTTGATTTCTTCCGGCTACTCGGCAGTTGCATATTTTTAGAGTATGGCCCAAGTTAACTGAAACACCCTCCATGCGGGGATGTAACATTTAGAACAATTTGAAATACTGCGCCAAAGTCGTGCTTTGTAAATATAGTGGCTTTTCATGTATTTCATTGCGTTTGTTGAAGCATCCCATACCTTGAGGATTGCCAGACAACATATATTTTGATACGTAGCAAATATCTGCGACTGGTACACTGGTATTTTGTTCTGTATGCAGATGTCTAAAGGTATAGTAGAGAACGATTTAAGAGAGCTCTGGTACGACAGCAAGACTTAGCATGCACTTTTACAACGATGCTTCTTGAGTTCTTGTTCACAATGCTTGTTGGGCCTTGCGAACTCAGCTGATTTTACGGAAAACCTGAATAGATGTTACATCGACGCCATAGTCTAAAGAAATTGATATCAGGCATTCATTAGAACAGTCGCCTAAGTCGTTGAACTTTTTAAATTCCAAATATTCCCTCTACTTCTGCCACCACATCACAGCACCGGTGAACCTTGATGTATGAACTCGGACTGTTGTAAAGAATAGTAAACTGCCCCCCTCCCCTCTATGTAAGTAGCAGTTCTAGAAGTTGTTCATGATGTCGAGCTCACGCAGTTTAGTATAGTCATCAATAGAATATTGCGTTGTACTTCACCGAGCATAGCGGATGATGATGTATAAGCCCTAGCTCGACGAATTGTCTACCACAATTCAGGCGCCTTACCCGTGCAGGTGGTTCTCTCACTGTCCTTCAAGACGGATCCTATGACATTCAATATTATGAATTGCGCTGGCAGCATATTGTCAAGCCGGTTCATTCTGACGGCAGCACATTGCGTGGGCACAGGGTAAGTTGAATGCTACGTATGATCAGGCGTGGGCCCTGACCCCCGAGATTGGACGATCTGACTTTTACGATCTCGGAAGGCATGCACAAGTCATCAGATTTCCCAGAAAAATTATTGTCACTAATGTCTGCGGGATCATAAAGTGCGAGGTTTCGAGCGGCAAGGAAATCAAGTGTACTGGAAGTATACTAGATATCATTATTACCACATCAAATATTATAGTGATTCGTCGCATTGACAGTTTAGAAAAAGCATTACGTTTCAAGCTACACAATTGCTTCGAAATTGCGCACTCGGACAGCAGCCTATTAATTTTGTGTGTTTACAAAAGTATGCTTTCACGGAAAGTTATAATGATGAAGTGTGACAATTAACGCTCCTGGTACGTCTCAAACAACAACCATTAGGTTAAGGAATCCCATGTACTATACACAATTTTCCTTGACATAGATAAGCTATGGCATTGACACACTTTTTTCCACATATATTTGTTGGAAACTGTGCCGCGGAAACATCCTCCGGAAAAATCCTCTACAAACAGCGGATAAATAAGGTGCTAAGCTGTCGAAAATGTGGGAAACCGTGAGAGAGGCTCAAGCAAGAGGTATTCTTTTCAATGCACCCAATTTTCTCCAGATATGACAAAGTGTACAAGGTCAAACAGTCGCTGAATGTGCTACCACAAGCAAATATTTATTTCGAAATTTTACAGTTACACTACTAAAAAAACATTTTTATTCTATACAGCTCTTCCAGATGTTATTACAAAAACTTAGCCCATGCGTCTAATTCGACAAACAATAAGACTCGTAGGTATCTGCAATCTAAAAACATGTGAACGCATGTAAAGCAGTGTATAAGTACATAACAACGTGGTGCTAAGGAGCGATGCCCTAAGAGAAGTGCGTTGATGCGAACGAGTTTAACTTTCGTGGTATTCTACATAGCACTGCAATGAAATTTGAATCAGTTTCTTGCATCGCCACTGCACATAATTTATTTGTTTCCTTTTACAGCGCCAACCGGGCACTCTCTATACAAGTTTATTACAATACCACACACATCGGTGAAAGGCCCTTCGCTAGCACGAAACACTTTGTAACGCACCAGCTCTTCAAGAAGAGCTCTGACGGCTACGATATAGCGCTTCTAAAGGTAGGTCATTTCGCAATGTTTAATCATAAAACAGTTTATTTTATTGGCTTTCCATGCTTCCGTTTTGCACAGCAGAGCTTTCTTGAGCACTCTCATTTAGTATGGTTGTAAAGAAATGCCGGAATATATAACATAACATATTTAATTGGTAAACAGTATTTGTGTTTCAGGTGTGTGGACGCAAACGTTTAACAAATAATATCAGGGTTAACACGTTACATATGTCATTGCATACATTCTTACACATAAGAGCAATGCTTTGGAATTGAGTTCTTAATGTTTCCGTACCACCGCCTTGCTCTGGCAACTCTAATAAACATAGCACTCCGTCAGCATTCACTATGTCAAGTTGCTAGTCCCAGTGAGGCCAGCCGAATCTACATTTCCGGATACTCAGTTGAATGACGTCTAAATTGAAGGAATTTTCCTCAGTAGACGTGAATTAAGCTTGCAAATTTAGCAGGTCTATATACTTTGGAGTATATAATCAATATATGCTTTGAGAAAGTTGGACGGCAGGACTAATTGGAAAAGAAAAAAAATTGGCTGTGGCTTAACTCAGTTATGCCTGGGTGTGCGTAGCGAGAGGTGTGGTTAATCTTATTGTTTAGCTTGGTTCTCTCTACGGTTACATCTTTATCGTTTAGCTTCGTACGTCTTAGTGTTTAGGTTTGTTTGGTACCTCTTGTTAAGTTATGGGGACATTAAAGAATAGACATTTTTAAAGTGTAGCGCATTTATTTTGAAAGCCTTCATCTTGTTTTTCAATAGCCATGGTCGGTGAGGTGGGAGGGTAATGGGTTGTCGTCCAGTGACTTGAAAACGTTTCGGGTGCTATCCTCATCTGAATCCACTCGCCTGGCCGCTTCGTGCTTATGACACTTCTCGAGGCGTGCGGCTCGTTCTTCCTCCGTCTGCTCGGCTCGCTGCCTCCTCTTGGTTTCGTTTCGACAACGAAGCCTGCCTTTTTTCAGTTTCTCGACTGACTTTCCATATCTGCCGACGAATCCCACCGAGCCGCCCCTTCTATATATACGATGCAACGCCGGCTGCTCCTCTGTTGCAACGCGGTTTCACCACCTCCTCTTCTGACGTCATGCCAAATGCAAGCGGCGAACGTTTGCAACACAACTGCGGCGGCGGCGACACGTCGCCGCACCGTAGTAACTCGGGCAGATGACGCCAGATGGCGCGGCGAGCGGCGCTGCCAGCTGCGGCGATTGCTAGGCAGCGGCTCAGCTCGCTGTGCGGCCACCGGCCACAGCAAAACGGCGAGATTGTCGCCAATGTAGCTCTCGATACAAAAGAAGATCTCGGTTTGCTGGCAGTGGTACGACTACTTCTTAGAATAAAGCAGCACACTCTTTAATTATTATTGATTTATTGCCGATTACCCCTCAAGGACCACATGTCAGGGCATAACAAATGCGAGCGGGGGGAGAACTGATTCAACTTATCATTTATACTACTACACAATTAGTTGCATTATACGTCTACAAAAGCTTGAACAGAAGACATAAGTAAAAATAAAAAGAACAAAAAATCTAAACAAAAGATACTACAATGTGTCAGGAGCCACAGTATATTTACAATGCGACAAACATTTGCGCACTGTGGAACTACGAATGGAAACACTGACTGAAAAAGCACTAGCGATTAAAAGCGCACTTATTGCCATGGAAAATGGCACTGAGAAATATTGATAGCAATACATGGTCTAAACCAGATCAAATGTAAAATGCAAATAATTAATACAGCAAAGTGATAAGTGAGTAGATTCATTGCACACATGAACACTACATACGTTTGCATGATGTCAACTAAAACTTGAAGAATAAACGCGAAACATATGTTAGTTCTTGGAATTAATATTAGTTTTTGTTCACGTCAGGCTGAGTGGCGACGTGTGGCGGAACATTGTTCATGTCAAACAGAATGCGAGGAATAAATGACATGGCAAGGTGCGATGTTTTGTTTACGCATTTATTATTTTAATGGTGATCTCGGCGTGGAAACGTGGATGTGGGTTTCTGGAAGAAATCGTGATGCATAGTGGGATGGTGATAAGCTTGTGAAGGAGTGAAAGGCGAGCAATCTTGCGGGGACACGATAGTTAAGACAATTCAGCGCGTGTTTTGATAGCAGTTACGCTAGTGAAACTTGACTGCTCATAGTGAATGAATCGTACTGCATGGTTTTGAAAGGATTGAATGTAATCGATTATGTAAGTCTGCTCCGGTTCCCAGAAGACGAATGGGTATTCTACTTTTGAATAAATTAATGAAATGTAAGCATCTTTACCAATCAGAGCAGGACCGTGTTGTAGGCTGCCCTTGAGCAGTCTTTTTGAGCTGTTGGTAGATGCAAGCACATGATTACTTTGGTAGTGCCATTATAAGTTAATCAATCAATCAAGTTTATTTTCACTCTGCAAAAGATACAGAAAGAAGGACTGTGACAAAAAGCTGTTTGTCAGAACTGCTTGACTAGGTCACAGCCCCAAATAATGTGCTGCAAATGCTGTCAAAATGTTTATGAGTCCTAGTAAATTTGACTATTCTAGAAGTACTTCTTATTCGGGAAATGTAGTTAGTGAAAGGCAGCTTTCTGGTTTTTGAAATATTTAAAGGCGTTAGCTACGAGGTGAACGAATCACTGAATATGTCAACAACCTTTTGTAAACTTCCTGGTCAGTGTCACAAGAAGCGTTACGGTATGACACGCAATAAACAGTGAAATTATTATTAAAAGAAACCTGCAATGCTATGTCGTTTATATATATTATAAATAAGAAGGGACCATTAACCCTGCCCGGAGGTACACCGGGGTTAGGTGGCCGACATGTGAATCACGGTTATTAACCGATTTAGGTTGCGTTCTAGAGGAGAAGTCTTTAGTTCTTGCAACTGCATTGTAGTGAAGATTAGCATTTGGTGATTTCAATACAAGTCTGTGGTTTGGGACACGGACGAAAGCTTTCGAAAAATCTAAAATGATTTCATTTGATGACTGATGAATGAACCCAATGAGCTGTGTTTTAAAGAAAATATGACATGTGAAACTCGTGCCATTAGATGACTTCATGATCGTTCAGGTGATTTATTGTGTAATATACGCTCCATGGGCTTGCAAATGGTACCAGATAAAGATAGTTTCCAATAGTTAAGTAGTGAACAACAACCACCAGGCTTAATTAAAATAGGTATTGCTTTGGTGACACGCTGGTCGATAATAATTGTGAAAAAAAGAGCAAATAGTAATTGGCAAGTATGGACGGTAATTTTTCTAGTATCTTGTTGCGAAATCCAAATGTGATCAGGAATTTTAAGATTATTTATCAAAGAAGCATAAGACGCATTTTATGCATTATATATGGCAATAAACAATACGGCCCTTTTTGCGTCAATTGCATGTGAAAAAAATGCATGTTGAACGCATATCAGCGTAAAACACAAATCGAAATGTCCCATACACTGTATATTGTGCGTTTCAGTTTTACTCTGCCATACATTCAAAATGTCTAGCCAACTAGCGCAAGCTAGCCAAGTTGTTTAACAATATACTTTTTTTTCACAATGGAGGAGTAAAATACTCTTGAGCTGACGAAACCTTAGAAACATTATGTGTGTGCCGCCTTATGTAGAATAAAGAGGCCTAAAACACAGCGAGTCGGAGTGTGTCTAGTGTAACCCACACATGCTACCTGTAGGCATCAGTGTTGCCGGATTCTAGACCCTCGTTACGCAATAAACGAGAAGAAAGGGAACCGAGTGGTAATTGGTGGCGATGGCTAAAACTCCCATGATTAGATCTAGGCATCATCATCATCCGCCTATATTTACGTACACTGCAGGACGAAGGCCTCTCCCTGCGATCTCCAATTACCCCTGTCTTGCGCTAGCTGATTCTAACTTGCGCCTGCAAATTTCCTAACTTCATCACCCCACCTACTTTTCTGCCGTCCTTGACTACGCTTCCCTTCTCTTGGTATCCATTCTGTAACTCTAATGGTCCACTTGTTATCCATCCTACGCATTACATGGCCTGCAATTACATGATCTAGTAGTAAAACATAAATACTTCAGAAACTGGATGGGAAAACGGCACCACGGCACCAGAATTGGTGAGAGTATCGCGCACATTATGCGAAGACGTAGGATCGTCCCGCCGATGCAGGGAGTTGTTTTTTCATCCACTTTCATTTCCATGAATGTTTCCATGAATCTTTCCATTACCAGTTGCCTTCACCCAAAAAAGATCACGTACCCGTGACGCCTGTGATCGAAACTATGTTCCACATCCACCGCCCAGGTTTGTAAATGGTGACGCTGGCTAACACTCCCAGGGTTAGACCTAGTAGTAAAACGTAAATAACCCAGAAAGTGGATGGGAAAGCGGCGTCGTGGTAGCTCAATTGGTAAGAGTATCGCAGGCGTCATGCGAAGACATGGGATTGTTCGCCACTTGAGGCAAGTTCTTTTTTCATCCACTTTGATTTCCATTCATCTATCATTTCTTTATTTAAATTATAAGTACAAGTAATTTCGCTTATGTAGTCCTCGCTGTATTTCTTCGCTTCTTATGACATGACTAATAAAAATCAGGCCCCTCGGTTCCCCTTTTTTCTCGTTCATATACATTGTCACCTGCAGCAGTGGGCACAGTGCAAGAGAAGAGGATCAAGAAGAAACAAGTGCGCGTCCTAAGATAGGCTACAACAACAACCGCCCCCCCCCCCTCGATAGCTAGGTCTCACGGCCGTTTTCTCCAGGAGCCAGCTGCTCTAAATACACGTCGTCAGTTCCCTTTCACGACATGTTGGAAAGTGGTGGAGCTGCTGAGAATTGTAACCCATGCCGCAGACCCCTCCTGGGAGCGGAACCACCAGCTCAGTGCCAATCGTTACTCCCGTCCAATGGGCTAGCCGCTGGATCCGGGGACTGCCTCCAGAATACATCGCAGCTATTCAGCCGACCTGAACCGGTATGGAAAGCAAAACGACGAACAGGTACACGCTTCAGAAACCACGGGTTCCAAAGTCGTTCCATGACGACATGTTCGAAGATGTCTAAGACTGGATGGCCGACTTCGAGCGCGTGGCCGAATACAACGACTGGGCCGATGCGACAAAATTGCGATATGTTTACGTTTGCTTGTAGGACACGCGTCGTGGCGCGAGTTCCACCGTCAGCTGCTAGACACCTATAGCTGCGCTGATCGCCGCGAATGAGCAGAACGAGCGATCCAGGCCCACCTCAGCTTCCCACCGAAAGTGTTACCGCGTTCGTCGAATATGTGACGCGCCTCTTCTCTTGTCGTGTGCCCACTACTGCAGGTCACATTATGTACATACAAGTATGTAAGGAAACGGCCGGTTATCTCCTCCGGACCACCATCAGTTGCACTTCACCCCTCGAAGAGGCAGGAAGTGAGTCCAGTGAGCACTTTGCAATGTGTGGAGGCGGTTTAAATTATGGATCCGGAACCTCAAAGAGGTGCAACGTAATGCTAACGCATCTATCTCGCATTTACCGCAAAATCGCCACTGAACTGTTTTTGGGCCGGACTGAGTTGGTAATGCGTTGCCAGTGTAAAACGTTTATATCTTATTATCAATGTTTTATGCAGTGATCGTACGTAGCGGCACATGATATTTTTGGAGAAGTGGCTAAGAACCCAGTGGAATATATTGAGTGATTAAATAAAACACAGTAAATCTATATCGGTTTAACAGATTTCGCCATTCAAGAACAGGTAGTTCTGGTTCAGAATTGCCGGTCAGCTGAGAATACCGGGTGTTTCAGCAAAGTCTTTCAAATTGTTTTATAGGTTGCCTTTGGCAGATGGCACAATTCAAGTTTATGGGCTGCTCTACTTGAAGAGGCGGCCATTACTTGCACAAGAAATTACAATTCATAATTTACTATTTAAAAGTTCTTGCTCTCCCGTTATCGAGAGTAGATATAAGCATGAAATGGCTACCATTTTCTTTTGGTTACCATTTTCATACCTTCTTTTGCTGGCTGTGGTGCCGCCGCCTTCAACCGCTTTTCTTCCTCCAACAGTGCAGCGCGCTGAGCGTCTGTCGCTACTTTTTATTCTTGCTGACCGCTCACGACTCACGGACCGCTGGCGTTCAAAAGAGCCAGGTAACCTCCCTATCTGGCGTTTGAACGTCGCTATTGCAAATGGCAAACAAAACTTCAGCGTACTAGGAGTTTCAGCTTGAGGGATATTGTGAACAGAAATCAGGAAGAAATAGGAAGCAATATTTTTGTAACTTGTTAGGGAAGCACCTAGCGTATGTAATGCGGTTCTGTACAAAGGGTTGGGGGCCAGAGACCGCATTTTCTTAACTTTTGACTGGTTGCCCGGTTGATCTCGTTTTGCTCTCGCAACAATGCGCGGGTGTTCTCGTTTGAGTGCCCGGATAACGAATCTGGCTTTTAGCTCAAGTTAACTTGAAGGTCACCTAAAAACATATTATGCTTAAAATCACCAGCCCTTCGCCAGTTGAGAAAATTGGGCTAAGCGAAGCTTGTGGCAAGACGACGCTGTTCCTCTTCGTTTGCCCTAAACTCAGTGTCAGCGGCTGTTCGCGCTGACTTTTGGCATCAACATCGCGCTCCCGCAACTCGGGGTCTGCGGCGCTCTTCGCTGACGTTTCTCCTGGGCTTCGGAAGCCCCCACACTATAACCGGCGGGGGAGATGGGACGGAGGGGAGGTGACGTTTAACTCCAGCACCAAATGGGTATCTTGCGACAGGGTGCAAGGGCAACTGGCGGCTCAATCTCCCACGCGAAAGGAAGACAGCGGGAAGGCAGTGCGGGAGGGAGGGGGTGTGGGTTCTCATCTGCCAGCAACTGCGTACTTGGAATTTGTGCGGCTGCGGGCTGTCACGCGCACCGTATCTTGAAAGCGATCTCCACACGGCTCTTACCTTGGTATGCGCTGTGCTTTCTCGGCTCAGTTTCCGTTGAAGCTATACTCCGCGCGACCCCTCGCTCGGTGCTGCAGCGCGCTTGCTCACGCCAGCGCTTCGACAGGGGTTGTCGGCGGTCATCGATTGTGATCTTTCATGTTTGCTTGTGTGCGCTGCCACCAGGCTTGTTAATTCAGTTAGTAAACGAATGTGTCCAACTTTATGCAGCCGATAAAACTACAATCCTTACTCGGTATAGCTGTCTACTAATTTGCTATCGCTATTGAGGCTTAGCCTTTTCGGCGAAACTGCGACTATTTGATGTCATGACCTATCACTCATGCTAGTCATACATTCGCACCCTTCCATGCCAATTTTGCTATATACCAAGTGAACTAGACGTGAGTTTTAGACAGGTTTTCGATAGGGTTCTAGCGTGACGCCACCACCACCACCGCCACCGACGCCTGTGATGCAATATAAGGTTCATTTGGAAAATTTGCCAATTTATTTTTAACTGATTACCTATTTATATTGCAATTTATAATTTCTCAGGTTGGAGTTCACAAGTCGAATCCACTTGGAACCAGTTCTCAGGATGACACCATTGGCGTTCCATTTAGTTTTGTTCTTCAATGCATAAAACAACGTTTGGCTAAGAATGTGACTGGAACGCCAATGCATTTCTCCGCAAAGTTGGGGAATTATTATCTCGAAACTGTTCCCATCCTGAGAATTTGTTCCAAGTGGATCCGCCTTGCGAACTTTCTGGCTAGATTTTGTGATTTGAAATATGGGCCAAAAGGTTCTAGCGAAAAATAATTCGTGCATTTTTAGTAATTAGTCTAATATTCATTTATATTTTTCGTGCAAGTTATGTCCGTCTATTCGAGTAGACCAGCTGATGAACTAGAATTGTGTTATGCACCACAAGCAACCATTAAAATGATTTATAGTGTTCGCTGAAACGCCCTGTTATGTGCAGACTTTATGTAGTAATTTACTTTGTCATTGGGCAATAGAGATCTGGACACACGTGGTCAGCTAAGAAGGCTTCATATAACCTTATATATATATATATATATATATATATATATATATATATATATTAAGCAAGACAGCAGCTGCGGTCAGGAAAGTGTGAAATGGCTCCGAAATAAAGCTTAGCTTGAAAACGTGCAATAGCAAGTTCTTTTAACGTTGGGACAGTTTGTCTTTTGAAACTTCCCATGGTAAATGCGAATGACCACTACAAAATTGATTGGCAACGTAGCTTTGGAACACAGGAGTGGGTCCAGAGAAGCACGACGTAAGCCCACGATTCCGGCACAGCCATTCTCCTACGTAATGTTTGCATTGCGCGTTTCTTATCAGTATGT
Source organism: Dermacentor silvarum (assembly GCF_013339745.2). Lineage (NCBI taxonomy): Eukaryota > Metazoa > Arthropoda > Arachnida > Ixodida > Ixodidae > Dermacentor > Dermacentor silvarum. The sequence continues at coordinate 76,938,404 of NC_051162.1, read as the reverse complement.
TTACACTGAACCACGACTGAAACGCTACAATCAGACGGGATGGCGGCCGGCGCTTTTTGCTTTACCAGTGAACGCCGGATAATTGCCGAGGGGCAGAATGCATGTTAACATGCATCTATGCACCCTCGCTTTCATGTGATAGAAAAATGCATCAGCTGGGTGTCCCCGTCGCCAAGCAGTGGCAATCAGACATGCGTTCCAAGAATCACGTTTCAATTGCTGAGCCCACTATATCGGGTGGGCTTTATGCCGAGAATGTTATGCCCTAGGTGAAATACTTTGACATTACTGCATGAACTGTATTATGCTGTGTTCCTGACACTTCGCCATGGACGTTCTTGTCACACTTGATGGTCGAACTACAAACTGTTTTATATCTTGCCGCACATGTAATTTTGCAGGATGGCAGCTCACTATTCTAATAGTGATTGCTTTCTGTGAGACTGTTTACGTGCGCGCTGCAAAACTTTACCTACTAATTTTAGCTTTTAACCTAAACTGAAATTAGTTTATTGCCGTCTGATGTGTCCTTTTTTATATTTCAGCTGGAGGAACCACTTCAGTTTGACCAATATGTGAGACCGATCTGCTTACCTTTACGTCCACGGCGTCTGACCAACAAGGATGCGTTTGTAGCAGGGTGGGGATTGTCAAGCAACAGTACGTAGTGTGGAAACTAAGATTAAGGCATTAGATAACTTTCATAAATATGTGACTCCAGTAAGTGCATAAGAGAAACAACTTAGCAAGGTGTGTAAGTTTTGTCTTCAGCCCTAGAATACAACAAACATAAACGGTCCTGTACGAGCACGAGGCCCCAGTGTACATGGCATGGGGCCATCACAGTGCTTCCCACTACCGCTGTTTTCTCAATGATAGCGGACTAAAATATTGCAATATATTGGACTGCGTTATTAATGAGCTTCAATATACAGTAACCTCGGCTACAATGTACGGAGCTATCATTGATGTCTTCTGTTTTTTTTTTTGAAATCGCGTGTTTCAGATAACCTTATTTTAGTCCATGAGATGGATTAGAGTGGTGGACATTACTCGCGCAAAAAATTGGAACACAAATTCAACTAATATAAAAATTCAATATTTACTTTCTTAATTAATTACTTCACGGTACCTAATGCAATTTACGGATTGTTGCCGATGAGTTTGCAAGGCGTATCCACTTGAAATGATTTTCTATAATGACATCAGTTTGATAGAAACCGTCATCAAACTCGCCATAAAAATGCAAGGTTGTTCCACTTACATTAACAAAACGCCATTTTATAAATTTAACTACAACATTAACTGGAACGCCCATGTATTTCATCCCACGCTTTGTGAAATAACATCTCGAAACTGGTGTTATCTTAGAGATTTCTTTCAAATTTCATAGGGCTACGCTTTGCAAGCTCAGCGGCTACAATCTGTTAATTGCAGTATGTGCCATAAAGTAAATAATTAAAACCTTAATCACTGTCACTGTATGTTAATAGTTTTAGAATATGTGTTCCGATTTCTCATGCTGTTTTGTGCCCGCGATTCGATTGATCCACTCGAGGACAACAATTATGCTATCTGCCACAGGCGATATTCAATACTTTCAGGAAACTTAAATGATCACCCCGTGTTGCCCGTAAGAATTTCGTGACCTTCGATAACTACTGAAAGTAGAACTTATTATTTCCAGTGAGCTGACTCTCAAGTAAAAAAAATATATTCTTGTTTGCTTTAAATGTGACATTTGATTTCAATATTTTTCTTCAATGCTCATTTGTAAACTAATAGACTTTATTCATTCAAGTTCATGGTTTTTTGTATATTACTTGTGTCATTTCTGATCAATTTTAACTTTCATCTTTGGTGTCACCTTGCGTTTGCAAACATTCTATTTTTTACCACCGCCCCTACTTACCCTTGCTACAACATCTACACGTTCCTTTCTCAGTTGCCTTCGCTTTACCACAGCTTTAAATTTTTTACACCCATTTGCAGGTAATGGCGGTTTCCCGGCAATACTAAACATACCAAATAAAACTCCTGTGTTAATAGTTTTTTTTTCTTTTTGTGAACACTCAAAGTACTCCTATCCTTTTACTTTCACCTCGCCCAACCAAATACTCAACCTTTATCATCACCCATCCGACGCGCTTTCCACCATCTCAAGCAATTTCAACTTTTGAACGTCTCTACTTCCCTTATCAGTTATCACTTCATCACATGGTGGGCTCCCTCTCCTCACCCCCAATTAGCTAATAGCAGCTTTTTGAACCAAACCATTTATTCGTTCTCTCATCACTATTGAATGTACTATCTATTGTGCAATAGTTCTCCTGGTGCCGTTCTCCTGGTGCCGTTTTCGAGCTCTTTCCTAATCTTGCTACCATTTTCTCTTTTATCAGTATTGAAAATCTGTGTACTTTGCGTTCCCAAGATGGTCGCGTAACATGTTTCCGCACAAGCTATGTGAGAAGGAACGACCCAACTATTCTACTGCAGGCTTTCTCAGCCAAGATGCAACCAGCAAGCCCCTTCGTGAACTTGAAAACGTTGAGTTTAATTATTGATAAAATTATTTCGCCTATTTAAGGCTTTAAACAGAGCAGGGCAAAAAAATGTGAATCTTTTATACTTCACAGCAATATATCCACACGGAACAATCGTTGTATTTTTTTCTCTCACTTTACAACAATGTCCACGCCAGTTGTTAAATCACTAGGATGCTATTCTTTGTGTCCAGAGTTGGCAGCGAAGGGTTTCGTTAATGGCATATTCCATATAAAAATGACAGCCGTAGTAGTTCACACACTTTTTATCGGACAACCACTTATCTGGAGAGCAGTGTAACATTTTTTGCGTCCCCAGTCCTACGCCGTAAGCGGTTACTCCCTAGGGGTATTAGAGTGTGCAATTTATATTCTTGGTTACACATGTTCGGCCATTAACACACCCGTTCTATATGAGAGAGATGCGTATAGTACCTCTAAATATCAATCTATACGGTTGGCCCGCCTTTATCAACGGTACGTAAAATTGCACAAATACATTGGCGAAACTTCATCAAGCATTACATAGACCGCTTCCGTCAACGTTCTTCTAAGGACTGCGAATTACCCATATTAAAAGACTTCGCCTGCTCTCAGATATGCGGAAATCACAAACAGCGTGCACCTATCATAGCCAGATTTTACGCCGCTGCTTGTTAACATACATCTGGAGAGGCAGAATAGTTCCAGATGAGGTCGAGGCACAAGAAATAGTGGCACCATAATAAAGAAGAAATGTTCCTAATGTAGAACTCTCCAGAATTGCACTTTCTTTCTTTTTACTTTTGTGGCGCATACTCGACGCGGTTGAGCTGTGAATGTTATTACGTTTGTTTATTACCGCAACTCATTTTGAAACCGTATTGTTGTTTGGCTGCCCGGTACTGAGCCAGAACCAGAACATCCGAGAATGTCATAAACACCGATACACTCGTCTCGCGTAGGTTTCACAGCGATGCTTCTTTGCACTTGTGGTCTGCCCTCATATTTCGGTGAATGTTGTTTAGACCTAGGTGAAAATTCGGCGCGCTTTAGATTACCGGAATACGTTCACTGTGACCAGAAATTTTATATTTGCCATTCTTACAAAAATGTGTACAGGCCCAGCTCATGCTACTAAAAACAGTAAGTTCTGTTGCATCCAGGTTATCGTCGAACATAAAGCTGACAACGAGGGAAAATCCTTCGCTGGGAAAAGTTGTATACCACAAATTACCATAATGGATATTTTTGGGTCATTATATTTTGTCGGAAACTGGTTTATGCAGCAAGCGAAACGTCTGCAAGAATAAAATGTATGGCGCTGGCGTTTTGAATTATTATAGAAATTCGTATAGCGCCATCAGTCAGATATTGGACAGTAAGTGCTTAAGGTAAACTAGAAAGCTCTAAGGTGTCTTCCGCGCGGTAATTTAATAGGAAACAGCAAGTACTTTTTTACATTGCTATTGCAGGCAATGTACATCTTTGTCGCGCAAGAGAATGCATGAATTAAATACAGGCTCCGAGTTGCTTGATTTAATTTGTCGGCTTGTAAATCAATTCCACTAGCGCTTCACATTGCGCTGGGATAAATGTACTATATACAACTGTGGTACATAAAAATGTGGTCATTTCACGCTAATTTTTCATTGGAGCATCATTGTTCAGCTCCATTCTTGACAGGCTAAGAAGCAACAAAAGTTCCATGGAATGTCTGTCTTTTTGATATCTCTGCGAATTAAAAAAAATATTTTCATAATTCAGATACCTGTCACCCCCTGTTTCATAATGCAGTACTCCTGCAGGTTGCGCCTTTTATTGGAATTGATGCAGCTCCTTTAAGTGTTCCCGTCTTAGCCCACAGCAATGTACACAATATACTACTAAATTAAAAAGGCAATTTTGAATACACAGGTTTATGCCATATGATTTGCAATTCTATCTGCGACGTCGTAGATCCTAGAGAAAACCGTTCGCGTGCATTCAGCCAGTGCCAGCCGAGTATTTCAGTTTGATTAACCTAACCGTTCCTGCACTATCCGGGACGTAGTGCCGAACATTTTCGCTTTGCCAAAAACCTCATTCGACGAAGTTCATAGTACAAATATGCCAAACTTGCACTTTTTCTACCTGCAGATACCTCGTCACCCTGGCTCCACTACATCAAGACGAAGATTCTGCCATTTCATGAATGCGAGAGAGCATATGATTATCCGAAGAAGGGCACTCCAGGAAGTGCAGAGCTTGTTTGCGCAGGAGTCAAAGGCAAATCCGCATGTCAGGTAAGCATTAAATCAACCGTGCTACATCCAACTTGTTACAGCGAAGCTGGGGCCGTATTCTGAAACGTTCGCCTAGGCGAAAATTCTTTTTTCGCTTTCAGGCGTGCGCCGATTGGCTGTTTTAGCAAAATTGGATGAGCTGATTGGGTGGTTGAGCCCGACGTCATTCAATTTTGCTCAACCACCCAATCAGCGCGCACGCTGATTTCGCCTAGGCGAACGTTTCAGAATACGGCCCCTGTATACCTCTCGTAGGTCGGAAAATTTGGTAGCGTAAACACAAAACGCCAGGTTAACAATTAAAGGCAAACGGCATCTCTTCATTTGCAATCAGGCATACAGCATGTTTATATATATATATATATATATTATATATATATATATATATATATATATATATAGCCAAACTGGCGAAACATACCTTTTTTATCTTCTTTTCAGGTATGTGAACACAATGAATACTTCCACCTTCACTTTCTTTAGCGTGCCTTTACGATTCCTACATTTTAGCTAGATTGTGAGCCTAAAGATCCTTTGTCAACAACTTGGCCTTCCGGGTAGATGGTGACAATGGAGCTCTGCTCTGTGTTTTATTCTTACCGTTTGTTTTTTTTGGGCACTGCACAAAGTTCCTACACGATTTTATTACTTTAGGTACACTTGTCTTTTTCGGAACACAAGAAAATCTGCGGTGCAGCTCGAATTTATTTGTTCCGAATATGAACGGCATGTGTACTTTTTGCATGTATTTTGCGGCCAATCAAGCAATTATTCAGAAAAGAGCATAGAAATACGAAAGAGCAGGAAGGAACAATTGGCTCAACAAAAAAATATTTTAAGGCTGCTTAGAGCGTTTTATAGCTGCCTTAGGATATTGATCACACAATTTCACTACTATTAAAATTAAGACATATGGTGCTGATATTTTGTAAAAATGTAGCTAGTGAAAAGAAGAAATCAAGTTATTTTTTTCTCTTAAGTAAAAAACAATACAGTGACGATGGTGTGCAAGACCGAATAAATGGGTGAGATGATTTCTGCCTCTTTTTGTTGGTTCGCCAACTGACAGCCACTCAGTCCGCATTTTTGCCTAACATTCACATCGGTGTATCAAGACAGTTTTTTAGTCAACGAAAATGTTGAAACAGTACAACTGTCAGCAACATATTAGGCAACAAGAATGCACAGCTTGAATATATTAAGCGGTAAACTCTAAGTACCGCGTTTTCCACGCATCTCATTTTGCCCTGCCTTAGACTAAATAAGCTTTTCTGGCATTATCAGCATCCCAGATATAACACCAACTTGCGAAAAATAATTGTAAACTATTTTAATGCTTGCAAAAGTTTCAAGAAACGATTACAAGTGCAAGTGCCGGGGCATAAATTTATAGAAGTTCAAGCATATAGAAAAAAGCGAACGACATTTCTTCCGCTTGTTGTAGTTGCTTCCGAGAAATCAACATGTGCCGAAGGAAGAGAGTGTAAATAATTTGTAAATCGTATACCATTTCAAAAATTGCGGTAACGCAGCATTCGCTCAATGTAGCAGTACAGTGCATAAAGTATAATGCTAGGCGCAGCCCGATCTCTCAAAAACAAATAGTGCAAATAGTAAATGTGATAAAATAATATTTAGAGCCACGCAAGCTGAATAGTTTTATTCCAGTGTTAAACTGTATCCTACAAAAGAAATTAGGCCACGTTATTTCATTACAGCCAGGAAGCATGTTTGCAGCAAAAAACGAGTTTTTTTATTCAAGGTCATCACTGCTTAATTCAAACCAGTTTGGAGATTCTTGAATCTGGCTATCTTGTAATAACTTTATAAGAAAACATATGGTTGATTAGGTGGCTTGCATATGTCTTATGAACTCGAAAATGGTATACAATGATGCCTGCGCATACTGAGAACATGTATCAGTTGTCATCTATTACAGATACAATAAAAAATGGCCGCCATCCCGCCCTGCAAACGTGAATGTCCAGCGAAGCTGTATCAAACGAAGCTGTATAGTCGAGCATTGTATTCGCGATGTTGTTCTGGTGTCTTTACTTTCCGTGGTCTACCCATGTCTTGGAATGAACTGAATGAGTTGCTAGATGGGGCTCCCTTTTATTTATGAAAGCTTGGTGACGTCACTATATATATAAATATATATTTATTTATATAGATACACATAAGTTGTAGGTCTGATTGCTACGCAAGATATGCCATTTGCCTTCAATTGTGAGCCTAGCGTTTTGTGTTCACGCCACGAAATCTTCCGATTGACGAGAGGTATACAGCTTAAGCAGTATATTGGTATACAGCTAAAAGCACGAGAGGTATAGACGAGAGGTATACAGCTAAAAGCAGTATAGTGAGCTGTAAGCATTCAGGCTACTAGAGCGTGATACTCGTCCGCCCCACACTGCCCCCTCGCACATCGAGCTTGCGTGACTTTCAAGACCAGGCCTTGTTTGCGAACATTGCACGGACTTGGCGTATCTGGGATTTGGTTATCAGATCATCATTACTTTAAAAAAATCCTCTGCGGAGCGTCTAACTAAAGACGACAAGGTCGACGTGATATTTTGTGAAGTATTACAGCATTAGGATACAAAATAAGTTATTATTGAGTATACAAAAAGAAGACAGAAAGAGATAGAATATAGCTATATAGGCCGATATACCTTGAAATGTTTCACTTTCTTTTTATTCCAAATCGGCCATTAGGCCTTCGTGATGGGTCAAAATTGCTCCAGCTCTGCCCATATGGGCGTGGCAGCCGCCCATATGGGCAGCGCTGGAGCCGTTTTGACCTAGCACGGAGGGCTAATGGCCGCTTCGTAATACAAACAGATTGGATTAGTTTTACGTTATACCGGCCATAATCAACATTTTCTCACCGAATAATCTGAATCACGATGTACTCGACCTTGTCTACTTTACTGTCTACACTTGGTTAGCCATTCCTCTTTCGTGAACCATAATTTAAAGTAAATCAAATGCAACGCAAAAGGTGCTTATTGTTTCTTTCTGTTAAGGATTTATTCTGAATTTGATGGGGTTTAGTTTGTAGCTACTATATGAAAATGTTCACGTTTTCAGAATCTACCAATTTACACTAATCTTCACACAAAGAAGCCTCAAATACAAGAGATGTAGTAGAGCGTAAAGACATTCGCACTTCATTTCTGGCTCGTTGGGGCGTCATTTTCAAGCCGGAGACGCAACGACTTGCCCCCAGTTTGGCTACTTTTACCAAATGCACGTATGTGCGTATGTTGACTGCTTCTGGGTCGTAAATGACGCCGGGTAAAGTGTTTAGCGCCTGAAACGCGATGCTCGTAGCCCATGCTGACTGGCACCTTTCGCGCCACTGGTGAGCGCTGAGCTATCTATGAGGTTCCAAATACAGTCACATTATGTCATAAAGGTTCTCACTTTGCATATCACACTGGATCGGATGCATCAGTCCCTAACTGTGGTGAAAAAAGCCACGGCAACCAGATTCTGCGAGCGTCGTGTTTGAATCACAGATTTATGTCAATATCAAGCCAAGTTAGCTCTTAACTATTAGGGGCAACGGTCAATAAAAAACTCGTAAACCACTTGAGCTATCACTTTATTGCCAGACAGAGCATGTCAAAAAAGTGAAAGAGGTTATCAAGTCCTTTCATTTTGTCACTAACTTTCCTGTCAAACGTTTTTTTAATCTACTAGACAGTTCAAGACATGTGTGTAACAAAGATAACGACAGCACGCTGACAAGAACAAGGACAGTAGGGCAGTGATAGAAACTCCAGCGGCTGCGCTAGTGGCCATTATGCCTACAATGTTCTTACATGGAAGCTATTCACTAGCTACAAAATGTTTGCTTTGGTTTCTCAAATCGACTGTCCGCTCTGCTTCAAAATTTTCTAGTGAATTATTTAGTTAGCATTGCAGGCACGACAGTCGTGCAAGAGAACGTTTGTGCCTGGTGGCCTACACAAAACCAGTATCTAAGCGATATATACATGCAAAAACAATGCGACAAAGCTTCAGAGTGTAAATAAATCAAGGCGTACAAGCAACACCTCTAAAACTCAGTATCTGAAATTGTAGACTTGAACTTACCACGTGTGCGGGTAATTCCCACTAACACTTCATTCTCTCGGCAGGGTGACTCGGGTGCGCCATTGACAATCTGGCGAAGAAATAGCCGACGATACCTGCAAGTCGGTGTCGTGTCCTTAGGCTCCAAAAAGGGCGGATGCGCTAATCAGCCAGCCCCGACTGTATACACCCGTGTGTCACATTTCGTGCCCTGGATCCGAAGGATGATGCAAGATGAATGGTGAATCACGCAGGATGAATGTTTTAATAGCTATAAGGATGTGGTCCGGACTTTCGCAATACGTGTCTTGACGCCTTATGCATTCGGAAAGCCTAAATAAACATGACTGCAATGATGAAATCCGGCTTCAAATGTTTTTCTCGCAGAAGGGTTGATTTTGGTGTTTTTTATGTGTATGTCAGGTCGCAAGAGATTCAACCATGCTCTATTGGCTAACCTCTCCTCTCCCGATCACTCTCTTATAAATGCCACCAATATTTTCTTACGCGTGTAGAAAATATACATTTACAGTTCGCAATGTTCGTACATAGATTCCATGCACAACAATTACTAAACGAATGGCACAGCGTACTAGAGGCACGTTAATGAAGTCAATGATTAGCAGCTGTACGTGCAAGACAGCATATATGAAAACTGCGCAACGTATCTGTAAACCAATGAACAGAATAGAAAAAATTCATAAAAATCGTATAAGTAGGGTACTGTACAAGTCGCCAAACATTATTTACGAAAATGTTGTGTGATGGAATCCAGCAGTCGACATTATTCCGCTTAGTCAGGTACGATAATTAGAAAATAAGCAGGTTATCGGCCACGGTCAAAACAAAATGGACATTCGGAATCCCACTGCATGACTTTTCACAATATAAACCCGGCTAGGTGCAGATTTTTAAGTGCCAAGCTTTAGCTCGGGCCCGACACCGATTCCACCTATTCAGGTATGTGTAAAATGCATAAATGCTGTTCTGAAACACTCAATGCTCCAATTTGAGGGACCTTTCGTGCATTTGAAAGTGAAAGTTAAACTGAAGTGACGGAAGGAAGGAGAAGGGTGACTCAGGGTGCGAACGTTTTCACATGAACTGCCGTAAATTAGTACGTTTAAAAAAAGAAGCACGAAGTTTGCAACTCCGTAACTGTGCACCTAAATAATAGATATCGCAGTTCCTTAAAATGCATCCCTTAGAGCATTTAGAGATTGACGACATCAAGATAGCCACTGTGTATATTAGCAGCTCCTTCACTGATTTTACGACCAAGATTGAAAGTGATTGCGCGCATCTCAAGTCTTTGAAAGGCGACAGTGACTAACTGGAAAAAAGAGAACTTACGACTAAAGCAAGAACTTGTTGCTTTAAGGAAAGATGTGGTGGACCAATACAGTAGATCAATGTACTTGACATGTAAGGGTCTTCTTGTCGTTGTCAGTAAGAGCCTTGAGAATACCGTAATGCACTCGGAACTAAACCTTTGTGTGGAAGTCTCTCCCGCCGACATTTCTGTTGTTCATCGTGTTTCGACCAAAGATAAGATGAAATCCAACGTTGTTATCCGATTCGCATCCCGCCAAATCCGCGACAAAATGCCTCAACTGGGTAAAAGGAAACAAGTTTCAACTACTAGATTGGGATTCCTGGAGGACAATATTATTTACATTATTGATCGTCTGTGTCTGGAATTGAAAATGTTGCTCGAAAAGACCCCTCCAAGAAGGAAGGATAAAGATTGGAAGTTTTCATAGATTTCAAACCGGGAAATTCTAGCCAGGCAGACTGAAACCTAGTCTGTCGTTCAAGTAGCTTCTGAGGAAGACAAACTTAATTGTGGGATATAGTAGCCTTGCTCTACGTAAGCCAATTCCAAAATTTGCAGTGCATCGTACCTAACCGCTGCACGTTCAGCTACACATAACTAGAAGGTACTACACTGCAATATTAGAAGTATAAATAAAAACATTGACTCTCTACTGGTTCCCATTCTTTTGAGTATAGCACCACTACATTGTGAGAAACATGGTTGAATCCTTGACGAATCCATTAACTTACGAAATTTCAATCCCGTTTATCTCTCGCAAGCAACTAAGGCTCGTGGCGGAGGAGTTGCATTATACATAAAGAACAGTATTTATTTTAAGCACTGCCCAAAACTGACATGCCAGGTTCCTGAAGCACATGATTTCTTATTCCTTGAAATAAGTTTAATCATCAATAAATAAGTCAACCGCGGGTGTTGCATACCGTTCCCCAAGTTTAGACATTAGCCTTTTTTAAACGCCTTACAACCTTTCTGTGCTTCTATGACTAAACCTGGTAATATAAGTGGCGGCATAAACACTGACACTTTAAATAAAAATCATGCACCTTACATGAACTTGTTCGAACCTTATGGGTTTTTTATTCAAATAAAGTAACCAACTCGAGTTTACCCCAGTACCACAATGCTTATAGACCACATTACATGCAATTTCGATACTTCACTGGCTATATCTGGTGCTGTTAATGCAGATCTTTCAGATCATTTTCCAGCGTTTTTTTCTTTAACAATCAACCCTTTTCAAAAATAAATAAAAGAAACGTGTAATTACAACAGTGAATCATAACCTGGTCAGTTCGCGTATGCGCTATCTACAGATAAATGTTCAGAACAATATAAATAATTTAAAAGAATTCAACAAGCTGATTAATGTAATCACATCGTTCCTTAAAGAAATAATATTGATGCTAAATATTATTATTCTCACCCGATATATCGTTGGGTAACAACGGAGGTTTTCTCTGCTATACAAACAAAAGACAAATGGTATAAAAACATGATGAATTTAAAAACAATGACGACAATCGAAGCCTATATAAAATACACAGAAATACAACTGTGGCTTTGCTTGGAAAATGTGAAAAGCGTTACCATACCAGCCTTATTGATAACAACCAACATGCACCGCGAAAGATGCGGAAAATAGTGAATTGAGTAATTAAAATTACTGGCAGCGATCCCGTATTGCCAGAAATTATCCCACCAATAAGAACCACAGAAAGCCTTACTGAAAAAATTTTATCAATAATTTTGTAATATAGGACCCGCTCTTGCATAACAGCTTACCACTTATGAAACCCCTAAGATCCCAGCTCCTATACTTCGGTCATCCGTATATAATGATATCATCATCTTTATCATCATCAGCCTATATATGTCCGCTGCAGGACGAACACCTCTTCCTGCGATCTCCAATTGCCCTTGTCTTGCGCTAGTTGATCCGAACTAGTTGATCCAAGTTTCTGCCCCACATGTTAGCACCGGTAGATTGCAATGATTGTACGCTTTTGTTTTCATCGACAGTGGTAAGCTCCAAGTAAGGATTTGGCAATGCCTGCCGTATGCACTCCAACCCAATTTTATTCTTCTGTAAATTACTTTCTCATGATTATGGTCCTCTGTAAGTAATTGACCTAAATGACCGTGCTCCTTTACAGACTCTAGAGGGCGGATAGCGATCCTGAATTTTTGTTCGCTTACCCGGGTATTGAACATTATCTTTGTCTTCTGCAAATTATTCCACAATCCCAATCTTACATTTTCTTGGTTAAAGTCCTCAATGATTTCTTGTAATTCTTCCCCAGTGTTGATGAACAGGACAATGTCATCTCCAAACCGAAGGTTCAGATATTCGAAATGTATTCTCGCTCCTGAGCCTACGCAGTCTAAAAGCTTGAATACTTCTAAGCATTCAGTGAATAGCATTGGAGAGATTCTGTCTCCTTGTCAAACCCCTATCGTGATAGGTAGGTTTCTACTTTTCTTGTGGAGAACCAAGGTAGCGAGGAATCTTTATAGATGTTTACCAAGGTATTCACGTATGCCTCCTGGACTCCTTGATTACGCAATGCCTCTATGACTGTTGGTATCTCTACTGAATCAATGCTTTATCATCATATATGACAGCCACATAGAGAGGTTAATTATACTCCGCAAATTTCTCTATTACATGGTTGACGACGTGGATATCATCTATCATATAATATTCCTTCCTGAAGCCAGCCTGTTGGTTGACTGAAGTCAAGCGTTGCCCGGACTCTATTGGACATTATCTTGGTGCATGTTTTATACTATAGTGAAAGCAAGCTTATGAGTCTACAATTCTTCAATTCTTTACCATCTCCCATCTTATGAATTAGCTTAATTTTGGCGTTCTTCCAGCTTTGTTGTACATTTGAAGTCGTGAGGCATCGCGTATAAAGGGCCGCAAGCTTTTCAAGCACGATACCTCCTCCATCTTTGAATAAATCGACTGTTTCTCATCTTCTCCAGCCGCTTTTCCCCTGGTCATGTCTTTCAAGGCCCATCTCACTTCATCGCTAGTTACAGACGGAGTCTCTGTATCCTATTCATCACTACTTCGAATGAAATTAGCTTGGCTGCTCTGGGCATTGTACACGTCTGTATAGAATTCTTCCGCTGTTTTTACTACGTCATCCAAAAACCCTGCTTATCTTTCACTGCATACATCTTGCCTTGTCCTATGGCAAGTTTTCTTCTCACTGATTTCATGCTGCGTCCATATTTTACTGCATCCTTAGTCTTTTCCACGTTATAATTTCGAATATTCCTTACTTTCTTGTTCATCAGTTTTGACAGTACCGCGAATTGTATCTGGTCTCTTGAGTCGTTTCATGCTTTCTCGTTTCTTTATTTGGTCTTTTTTTACTTGGGAGAGCTTAACTATTTGCTCTCTTGCTGCCTTACCTCCCACTTCAATTGCTGCTTCTGAGATCAGCCTGGTTACGGTTTCATTCAATACCTGTATATTGTCGTCATATTCCTGTTCTAAAGCTGCATATTTGTTTGCGAGCCCCAACCTGAATTGGTCTGCTTTTACCCTTACTGCGTCTAAGTTGGACTGTTTCTTTTTGACTAATTTTATTATTGCTCTCTTCAAATTGAGAGAAATCCTAGACCAGACAAACCTATGGTCACTGCACTTTACCCTACCTAACACTTCTACATCGCGCACTTTGCTGGGATTGGCAGAGAGTATGAAATCTTTGTCATTCCTTGTTTGTCTATTAGGGCTTTTCCAGGCCACTTCCTGTTGCTGTGCTTCCTGACGAAAGTTATTATTCGAAGACTTTTTCTACCCGCGAATTCTACCAACATCTCTCCTCTAGTGTTCCTGGAATCGATGCCGTAGTTGCCAATTGCTTGCTCACCAGCCTGCTTTTTCCCGACTTTTGCATTGAAGTCGCCCATGACTACAGTATACTGATCTTGCACCTTTCTCATCACTAATTCAACATCTTCATAAAACTGTTGTATTTCTTCATCATCGTGACTGGAGGTTCAGGCGTAGGCCTGTACTACCTTTGTTCTATACCTCCTGTTAGGTTTATTACGACGACTGCTACCCTCTTATTATTGCTGTAGAATTCATTATTGTGTCCCGCTATGCCCTTATGGCCTAGAGATCCTACCCCGAAGTCTGTCTTATCTGGAAGACCTCTGTAGCAGAGGACGTGGCCATTATTGAGCACTGTATAAGCCTCACTCGTTCTTTTAACCTCACTAAGGCCAGTACTAGTCACTGAGGTCACTAAGGTCACTAAGGCCAATAAGAAGTGTGGGGTGGCGATCCCCATACTTCCATCAATGATGGTGCGGGGAGAATCTATATCCAAAGGATATATTTAAAAGTCAAGCGGCACAATGCAGGAGCAATGGTATAGGAGTAGCGTGTGCGCACCAGATAGCCACACGGTCGTTGTCGTCATCGCCCAAGCACCGACGACAGGATCGCCGCCCACGCCAATATAAACTCCAGTTCTGTTGCGTTCTTTCAGAAGGGTAGGAAGTGTATTCAATAATGTTTATTTTGATGAATCTGTTTTCGCGGTAACAGCCTTCGAAGTTTCCTTATGTCGAGTGTAACGCGACATTACGACAATGCCTTGCAAAGTCACTGAAAAATCTGTGATGTTCCTTTAGGTCTTTTTTCCAGGTTATAGTTAGTTTGTACTGGTGCATACTACCTATAGGTGGTACATCTTTCCCTGGGGACAGGTCAGACTTATGGCCGTCATTCGAAAGATGAAATGGTGTTGTTCTAGACTTTTTTTAGAAGAACAATAAATACTTCTTGCATGTTTATGAATATTGTGATACTGTATAAACAGAGGCAGTAATAAAGGTAGAAATGCAAGAGACAATTATTAATAGGGGTTGTTCTCTATGCGACTAATCCGCCACAGCGACGTATTATGCTAACGACTTGGGCCAATTTTTTTAGGAAAACTAATGATATAGTGTTTACAAGTCACATTGTACGAACGACTACAATGTTACCCACAAATGTGAATACCACTAACCGACTCTATAGCTGCCTCTTCTTATCAACAGTTCAGTACGACATATACTTGTTTATTTTTATTTCGAGTGCAATTTTATGCACACTGTAGGCGAATATCAGCCGTCGCCATCACCGCGAGGTTCCGTATAAAGTCCAAGTGCGATAAGACCGTCGCTGCGCCCCCCACGCTGTATGTGCGAGTGAAAGCGTGCGAGGGTAGCTGACGATAGCTGCTCATTGCCCGCGCGAAAGGGAGGAAAGCGGGCAGGAAGCCCGCTGTCTTCCGTCACGCGCGAAGCACCGAACGTTGCGCGGCATCGAGAGGGGGGAAGGAAGGGGGGCGGCATTTTATTCCTGCTACAACTGCGTATGTGGCGGCTGCGCGCGGTCTCGCGGCAGTATCTTGAGAGCTGTCTGCGTTGGGGGCACAGTCTAGGTGCGTCGGTGGCTCGTAGCGTTGCGCGTGCCATGTGTTCTCGGCGCTCAGTTTCCGTTGAAGCGATAGCCAACAACACGAAGGCCACTTCGCTCGCTGCTGCAGCCGCGTTTCCTCACGCCAGCGTTTTGACTGTGAGTGGCCGCGGTCATCAAGTGTGATATGACCATGTTTGGTGCGCGCGCTGACACTATGCTTGTCAATTTAGTCAGCAAGCGAATGTTTACACGTCGATACGACCGATAAACTGCTCTCCTTACTTCGTATGGCTCCCTGCTCATTTGACATCGCAATCGATGCTCCCAAATAATATTGCACTACCTAACATGCTCTTCTCAGGCAGAATTTAGGTTCCTCTGGTATATTCCTAGTGCAGTCATTAAGCCGTCATCTCCCTGCTACCATGTTTTAGTTGTATCAGTATTGGTACCGTGTGTTCATTTCGCACTCACAAGATGTTCGCATAACGCGATCAGGCACCAGCTACGTCTGCTGCAAGCCGCTCTACAGTCACTCATCCAAGAAGTCAAGACAATGGTTCATAAGCAGGGCGTGATGGAAGACGCGACAGTGGCCGTCGAATCGTGCCGTCCTCCCAACAACTCTACGGGAAGTGCTTAGCGATGGCTGCGGCTGCCAGCCTTGCCTAAAACGATAGCGCGTTAATCTGCTCGTGCATTCCTTATTCCAGGACTCTGCCGGCCTGAGCGATGCCTGCCACACCAGTCTTCACTGCACGCGAGTCCTCCACTGGTCCTGTATGAGTATGAATCTACCACAAATGGCGTGGGACTATTACCAAGCAAGAGCTGGCGGCCCTGTTTCTAATGACAATTCTACACAAGAAGACATCTATACAAGGTTGATGCATAAAATGTAATCATTGAAACGATAAATTGGCAGTCTCGCCCGCAGGGCGAAGCAATGATTGCGATAGAAAGGTTAAGCGTTACGCGTAACGTCTTGACGTTTTTATGAATATACGCAGGTTCTATAAACGCGGATGCAATATGCGCGGGTGCTGCAAAATTTATGGAACCTTTAATAGCTTTTAGGATGCTGTGTAGAGCCTGTAATTACAGCACACAGGCTCCACTAGAATGCCCGCAGAGCGCCGCGCCAGTAACATAACATCACTTTCTCGTTTGGGCTCTGGTATTGTTTAGCACATTGATTACCTAATACTTTGAAAAAATTCAAGGTAAAATACATGCGCTGTGAGTGTTATTTTTCGTGACATTTGTTTGTGGGCTACCATTCTCAAATGAGAAGCAATAGCGATTGAATAGTGTAGCAATATAAGAATGTCGTGGCAACTACAAAATCCGCTATTTGATCTGGCACCACTGTTCAAATAAAGAAAGATGGCTACGAGATCCAGGTTCACGGCGGCTCTTTCGCTGGGGGCTGGGGTCACGTTTCTTTTTTGTGGCGTCGAATTAAGGTGCTTCGTGGAAGGCGAGTGGGCCCTTGCTGCTGATCACCTGATTTGGATCGGTCTCAACGATTTGAGGGACGAAATCGTCGAAATAGTTGTGGTGTGCGTGCAAACGTTCGGCCTGCCAAGCAAGCTACATCATATTTCTTTAAAGACAAAGAGCATTAATTTCAAGCGAGCCGGATATTAAAGAAAAAGAAGGGTTTGTGCGCAGCGGGCGTCCGAAAGTTGTAAGTACTTGCTACAGGTACGATACTTGACTGTTTTCGACTCTCACAGGCAACTCCACATTGCGACTCGTGGGCCAGCATAGCACATAGAGCATCTCACAATATATAGGCAGTGACTTTTATATCTAGCTTTCGGAAGCTATATACGGATATTGTTCACTGACAGAATGAGGCTAAAAACTGTGATGTTACCTGGTCAATGTGATGAGAAATCCGTTTGTGAGTCGGGGTGCACCTTCCTTTTATTGTTAGCTGACACGTGGAATAAAGTCGTCTGGGCACAGTGACTGGCGCTTGTTGGTGCTCTCAGTACGCAGTGTTAGAGCTCGTAGGGCCCGCGCTTGGGAACAAAGCAGACACCTGCAGCCCGCAGAAATTCCCAAACCCGGTAAAACGTGAAAAATGAAAAACAAACAATTGGACCAAGTTCAGTTTCTTCCAACCGGTTTCCAAAATTTATCGAGGGCTTTCTTTTGGCCTAAGTTTAAATGCATAACTTCGAAACGAATTGAACCAGTTGTAATGGAATTTAGCAGTGTGTACAGCATGAGAAAGTAAACTAGCGGCGCTGTACGCAGGTCCAACGCTCCAAAGCTGGAACGAGCGCTATTTGCAGTTTCTTTTAAATTTCTTGCGTGCAACTAAACAAACAACTCACCACGTTGAATCAGAAAGCAACATCTTCTGCTTGTACCACTAAACTAAAGGATGCAATGAAACGATATGTCACTTCGCTGCATAACATGTGTCATCATCAGCTTCCGACCTTCCGAGGTAGTTATCATTCCTGCTACTGTGCCTGCAGATAAAAGTACATTAGCGAAAATATACCTCATGCTTAAAGCAGTAGTAACACTAATGCTCCGGTAGAACTGTAAACGAACTAAAACCAAATGCAGCTAAAGTGTACATCAGTAAAATTTTTCAAAGGGCCTCCAAGAATAAAGTGCTCTCTGCGATGTGAAACTACAACAAGATATATATAAACATACAGATATCAGCGATCTCGCCATGAATAAAGAAGTCGACACGAGTGAAGTTTTTCGAACAAACCCGTATAGTATGTCACCTTTTCCCAATGCGACTGCCCTAAGCGCGTCCTGCAGGACCGAAATAAAGTTTGGTCCAGTTCAGTCCCAACGCGATAGTTTCTTCTCCAAGTCGCTCTCCGATGCGCGTCGTCTGCATCTTTCTAGAAACGATCAGAGTATACATTGCTCTCTTTCCACCCCGATGAAAAACATTGTAGCACACAACCAAATCCTTTCGAAGAAGAAGAACGTAAACTTTATTATCAAATCAATCAGATTTGAGTCCGACGTATATTTAGTGGGTCTGGGCACCCGCCGCGGACGCGGTTCCGAGACCTTGTCTCAAGCGGCTTCCTCGGCTCGCTGGACGGCCCAGAGTTGTACTGTCAAGTTCGAGCTGAGCAGTGCGGTCTTCCAAAGCGAGCGCAGGCTGGCGGTGGAAGAGACGGAGGTATCGGCACTGCCCGAATTGTTTGTTATGTCCTGACATTCCGATAACATGTGATTAGATGTGGCAACCTCGCCACAGAATGTACATCTGTTTATATATATAGTGTACATGCCTGGATACATGGCATGCATGAGTCTGGGGTTTACGTAAGAATCAGTTTGTAATTGCCTGTAGTATATTGCTTGCGCCCTGTTTAACCTAGCGTGAGGGAATGGGTATCCGCGTCTCTGTAACTGGTAGTGTATCGTGATGTCGTGGAACCTGGTCAAACGATCCTCCCACGCTCAGACGTTTGCAGTACCCCGCTGGGGCTCTTCCTCCGATGATGCTCGGTGAGTGAGGCCTCGAGCAATGCGGTGAGCCGCTTCGTTGGGGGCGCTCAGCCCAGTGTGTGCCGGGATCCGTAGCAAGTGCCTTGGGTTATCGACGTCGGCCCCCCCTGGTGTATGGTGTAAGCCCCCCCCCCCCCCCCCTGATGTAAGTCCCCCCCTGGTGTATGGGATGTCGCTTGAGTATGTGATACGCCTCCTGCGATATGCGCCTATTTGCAAAATTGCGAAATGCCGTTTGCGAATCGCAGATCACCTATGTAGCCTTGGTTTGTGTGAGGGCCAGTAATATGGCCCCTTCCTCTGCCGCTTCGGCATATGCCGTGTTCACGGTGACGCTCGTGAGCTGGTTACCTCGGTGGCTAGTAACTGCCTTCACGAAACTCTTCCTGTCTCGATAACGGGCTGCGTCGATGAAGACTGCCTCCTTGTCATTGGAGTATCTTTGGTTCACGTGTTGTGCCCTGGCTTTACGTCTCCTCGTGTGGTGTTGGGGGTGCATGTTGCCAGGCAATGGGGGCACGTATAGTTGCTCGCGCATGGTTCTTGGAATTTCCGCTTTGATGCCATGCTGCGTGTGGTATGTGATGCCGAGCTTTTCGAGCACGTGCCTGCCCGGGCGGGTCTTGGATAGGCGCTCAAGTTGGGACACTTCTTGCGCCTCCACGAGTTCCTCGAGCGTGTTGTGCAAGCCTAGTCCTAGGAGCTTGGTGGTGCTCACTCCGGGCGCAAGTCCGACTGCGGGCGCAAGTACGCCTTGCGTATGAGGGCGTTGAGCTTGTTTCTTTCCGCAACCGTCCAGTTGTGAAACGCTGCCGTGTGCGTTATTTGAGAAATAAAGAAGGCTTGTATAAGTCGTACGACGTTGCCTTCGCGCATGCCCGCGTGTTTGTTGGTGATGCGTCGGATGAGCTGCATCGTGCTGGTGGCCTTTGCCGTTATCTAGCGAAGTGCTTCGCCATTAATTGCCGCCCTAGTGTTCAATCATCATTCCTAGTACCCGGATTTTGTGTACCATCGGGATGGGTAGGCCGTTTGATGCCGTTAATTGGATCTCTTCCTTTTCCGGGCGGCGGGGGGGGGGATGTAGTCTTTAGGTGGGCGCCCCTTTCTGACCGGTCTATATAGCAGCAGTTCGGATTTTTCGGCCGAGCAGGTGAGTCCCGTGCCCACCAGGTAGTTTTTCACGCACTGGTTGGCCTGCTGTAAACGTTGCTCGATCGCTCCGTTGCTGCCCGTTGTCGCCCAGATCGTAATATTATCCGCGTATAGCGTGTGGTGCCGTCCTTCGATTTGCAGCAATCGGTCGTGTAACCCGAGCAGGACGAGGTTGAAGGCGGAGTGCCCGAGCTCCCGATGTTGATTCGGTCTGAGTCTAGTTGTGCCACTCGCATGCGAGCTGTTCTTCCCGTGAGGAAGTCTCCGACGTAGTTGTACGTTCGCAGTCCGAGATTTAGCTTGTCTATTTGTCGCTATATGGCATCATGGCGACCGCTATCGAAGGCCTTCTTCAGGTCCAGCCCGAGGATGGCTCTCGTCGAGCGCCCCGGATTGTCTATGAGTTGGTGTTTTAGTTGAAGAAGCGCGTCTGGCGTGGAGAGATGTCTTCTGAACCCAATCATGGTGTGTGGAAATAATTCGTTGTCCTCGAGGTAATCTGCGAGTCTATTGAGAAACGCGTGCTTCATCAACTTGCCCACGCAGGACGTGAGGGAGATGGGGCGCAGGTTCTCCAGCTGTAATTTCTTGCCGGGTTTTGGTATCAGTATGATCTTTACTAATTTCCATTGCTGGGGTAGCTTTCCATGCGCCCAACACTCGTTAATGTATATTGTGAGTTTCTCAATTGATCCGTAATCGAGATTGCGTAGTGCCCTATTGGATATTCGATCGGGGCCAGGGGCCGACTTGGTGTTGAGTTTGACAAGGGCCGCCTGGATTTCAGCAACGGAGAATTCCGCGTCCAGGGTGGCGTTGCTTTCTCCCGTGTAGTCCGGATGTATTAGCGGTTGCGTTTGAGATGTGTAAAGGAATTCCGCATCCTGTAAGAATTGTTGTTCCGTTCCCCCGTAAGCGTGTATGATTTTGTATACGCCTTGCATGTGTGTGGTCTTGGTGTTGACGGGATCTATCGGGTACCGCAGCATCTGCCACGTGCCACGCGTGGTGAGTTGACTGTCCATCTCCGCGCATTTCTCTTCCCATTGTTGTTGTTGCAGGATAAGCGCGTGCTCTTCTATTTGTTTGTTGAGCTGCGCTATCCGTTTACGCTGTCTCCTATTGTGTCTCTGTTGTTTTCGTCGGCGCTGCAGGTGGGTCATGGCTTCCCACATGTGCAGTAACCGGGAGTCTATTGTATCGAGCCCAGCTTTCGATGGAATCGTTTGCGTCACGCGCTCGATGTCCCGCCGCACTTGGTCGGTCAATTGGCCGACCAACTGCCACTTTGATGTCTGCCACCTGTTGCTTGTCACGATGTTTGTGTAGTTGATTCCAGTTGGTGATCTTCATTTGGGGACCGACATTGTGTTCCTGCGGGCCGTCTTCTGCTCTTATGGAAATGATGTAGTGATCGCTTCCCAAGTCTTGCATGGTGTTTGTCCAAGTGACTTGGCGTGTGTTGCACGTAAAAGTAAGGTCCGGCGTCGTGTCGGTGCTGACGCTGTTGCCCTGCCTTGTTGGTGCCGTGGGGTCGGTGACGAGCTCGAGTCCGGCGTACTGCACCGTTGCCCACAGATGCGTGCCTTTGGGCTGATCGTGCTTCTAACCCCACGCCGTGTGCACCACGTTAAAGTCCCCTCCCCCTCCCCCACTGAACAGCTGTTGCCCTTGGGCGATGTCGGTTGCCCGTTTGAAGAGAACATGGAAGCGGTGCTGGTGGCATCTGGGACTGCTGTAGACGTTGAGTACGACGATGCTGTTGCGCGTCTTGCGTGGTGGAATTAGTTCTACGAGCACGTTTTCAATGTCTTTGATTTAGTGTCGTGTTCGATAACTGTGTGCGCTCGCTTGACCAGCGTGGTGACGTTTGGTTTCTCCGCCTTGCCTGTTATAGACTGGAACCCAGTGTATTTGGCGGGGCCGTTCGTTTCTTGCAATATTAAGACGTCTGGGCGTTCGGGGATCGTTTTCAGGTATTGTTGTAAGTGCGCTCGTCTGTTTTGGTAACTTCTGCAGTTCCACTACCATATTGTGTGTTTTAGTTTAGATGGGTGTCGGGCCATGTTTATATGTTGTTACATGTGTTGCGCCGCTTCCCTACGCGACGGTACGATCGTGCTGTTCGCGGCTTCCAATCTGGACAGTCTGAGGTGAACACTCTCCAAGCTCTGCTGGATGGTACGCGTGATGGACGCGATGATGGTTTCCTCGAGATTGCTTAAGCGAGCCTCGAGTGCATCTATTCGCACGTCGCGTATCGCTGCGCGCCTGCGCTTGCGTCGTGTTGCTTCTGTAAGGGTGGAAGTGGGTCTGCGTTTAGTATCGGGGAATACGACCTCGCCGTTCTCTATGGGTTCCTCTTGTGTTTCCTGCGTGGTAACTGTGGGAGTGGGTCTGCGTTTAGAGTCGGGGCACACGACGTCGTCGTCCTCTATGGGTTCTTCTTGTGTTTCCTGCATGGCCTCTGTATCAGTACCGCTTTTCACGGCATGCTGGAGTTGTTCTATGAGTTCGTCTTTTGCACGAATCTGTGTCTGCATGTGTTCTATTTGCTTCTGCAGCGCTTGTATCGCCTTTGTTAATTTAGCTATCTCCGTCTCTCTCTTAGCCGGTGTTTTGTCGCCAGCCTTTGTGGTTGGTGCTCGTTTTACCATGACCGCATCTGCGCAGCTCACCTTCTCGGTGGTCTCGGTGTCTCTCGTTGTGGTCCTTCTGGGGGTGCGGCTACGCATCTGGCGTTGCTGCCGGGTGTCCGGGGTGCGGCTCCGGGACCGGGAGCGGCCTCGGCTGCGGATCCTGGATCTCGAGCAGGACTTGCCGGCGGAGCTGGTGTCTTTGGCGGCCTCTTCCGCCTCCTCGGCGGCCCTGTGTCGATCCCATTGTCTCTTTGTCACGAAGTAGGGGATCTTGTATCGTGCGCGGCAGTTGCGATCCGCCGTCATGTGTGTTCCCCCGCACAGCTTGCAACGGGGGGAGCACTGGTGGTCGGGGCCTGGGTTAATGGCGTCACAACCACGGCACACTTTGTCCTGAGGATTGGGGCACACGTCCATGCGGTGACCGAGTCTTCCGCAGCAGTGACACATGTCGACTTGCTTACGATACAGGGCGCAGCGAAGGAGGGCGCCGCCGTACCTGACGTAGGAGGGCACTCGCAGTCCTTCAAAGGCCACTATGACCGTCTTGGTATTACTGAGCCGTTTGGCTGCCACGGCGTGGGGGTTGCGTCCGTGAATGATGTTGGTGTGAATAGACATGGCGTCCTCCTCCAACGGGATTCCCCTGATTATTCCCTTCACCGTGTAGTCGGGGGCCGTCTCGTCTCGTAGGCACTGACCTCGTGGGGGCGATCACCGATGGTGATGGCTTCTAATTGTCTATACTTAGCGGCATGAGTAGCGTGGGGTGTACTCACGACAATGATGTTTTGGCGGTTGTTGGAACACACCGTGTCCTCCCCTGCTTCTTGCGCCGGCACGTTGGCCGCCCGGTAAATGGCCGATGCGAGGCGCACGGTTCCGGTGGTGGCAACGTCGAGGCCTCCTCTTGGTCGTACCACGATCTTGAAATCACTTCGTGGGAGTAGTGGCATTTTGCTGTTCCTGATGACTTGGTGGTTGACGTTACGCTGTTGTTGACAAACGTCTTTTTTTTCGTTTTCGGTTTTGTGCACGGCGTCATCATGACGATTTGAGAGCTACGAGGCATTCAGCACATGCCGTGATAGAACACCCGCATTCGCTTCACACCTGAACCACGGCTGTGTCTCGGCGTGGCCGCTAGGTAGCGACCATTTACTTGAAGCGGCTAATAGCATGGCATATAACATACATAAGCCAGATTATATGCGGAGCCTCTCGGCAACGCTTTACTGTCCGAATGAAATGCAAAAGAACAGTATCCAGCTTATTCACTATGATTGATGCGCATATTGAGAAATTAGCTTTTTTTATTTCTGGAATCATGAGGCGATGTCACTCTTTGTGGGTGTGTGCCACAAATTAGTGTAGCATGACTTGCAGGTAACTGTAATAAAAGTAATGTTCCATTAAATTTCAGCTCGAATCGAACATAAAACGCCGAAAACACGGCTAGATCCAAAGTCCGCAACACGAGTTGCTGACAAACTACAAAACGCAGCTTTCTTCGGCCCTGTCAGCTATTTCAATAATATGAGTTTATACAGGTGACAAGTTCTCATAAAGTAATGTTTTGATTGTCGCCTTTTGTGCAATTTGTAACACACGTTCGCCACACCTTGTCGAACACGAAACATAAAGGAGAGTGTGCTAAACGGTGCTAGTTATTTACGAGTTCCGTGGCGAGTTCTCTGGGCTGACAGCGTGTTCGCGCTGCCACCTGTCGTCATCGGTGCGGCTGCCACAACCGTTGGGCTGTCCCGCTAATAAGGACGCACGCGTGGCCAGCGTGCAGTGGGTTAAAAAAATTCGTCGGCCCTTCCACTCCGTGAAGATGGTTAACTAGCGCAGCTCAAACGTGCGGTCCCGGTGTTTATCACTGGGTTAATCCCGAGTTTATTATTAAAGTATTTATCAATTATGAGGTTACATACACCTTCGGCTGCGACGGAGAGAACGACGTCACTGACGGTATGCCCACAGTCTGCCGTTGTCGCTTACGTTCGGCGTCTCGAGTTTGCTCGGTGGCAGGGTTAGCACCCTTCGTCCGCCACTGCCGCTTGCGATTCTTCGAAATTAATTCGAAATTTAAGTCTGTCTATCACGTAAGACAATGAATGGCTCATACCCCCTTAAGCACTCGATCATACCCCCGTAAACGCGGCCTCCCCATTACGACGACAGAAGAGAATTGAAATTCTACGCTGGAAGGATGAGCGGCAACGCAGCCAGTTGTGCAAGAAGACGATGACGACGAATGCGGGAGCAGTGACACAAGCGCGTGCTGAGCACGACCACGAGCGCCACCCGAGGGGCGCCAACGAGCCAGCTGCAGAAGAATGCGACGCTCGAGCCAATGCTGATGATGATAGTTTTCTGTACGCAGGCGATTTCGCCTAGCCATATACGATTTCGCCTAACTATATAAAGCCTTCGCGTTAAAAGTTTCTAGTGGCGCTGAGTGCAAGCTGGCCGAAAACTGAACGAAGAAACTGGGACTCACCGCTCCAGTCATCGGCTCGATGGTGAAAAAAAGTATAGCGTTGGTATGAGCGTGCACGCATGCGCATTATGAATGCTCGCGTTCCTACTATCAGTTCTTTACCCTTCGGGCGAAATGGTCAAATTCGGAAAAAGGCGTTTTCTGAACTAACCAATTAAAAACAGACAAACGACGCCATCAAGCATATATAAAGGAGGCTGCGGGATATATTTTCTCTCAAAGGGAGGTCCAGGCAACGGCGGAACAAACAAAGAGACGGCCCCCAGCAATGAGTACTTCGTATTCTCTAAATATAAAAAACTGCAGATTTTAAGTACCGTGTGTTCTGTTTCGTGGACCGTTCCAATGGACTGTTCTGTTCTCCGAAACTAAGGAAGCTTCGCTTACATGGAGAGAGATCATGGATGTCTTACTGCCTAGTTTTTTTTTATGGTATAGGATTTAAGCCAGACTTTTATCGTGCTGACATATCTTAAAACAAAATACAGAATCGAGCTTCCTTCAGGCAGTCTGCTTGAACTTAAGGACCGTTAGAGCCTCATTTCTGGCCGACATCGACGCATGATCGACGACTATATAGGACACGTACGTGGACGTTCCGTGCTACAGACTTAATTGCACAATATTATCGAGATATTTGCCGCAAGTTTTGCTTCTAACAATTAACTCTACATATCATGTCATGGGCAGGTGAAGGTGCTTAATAAACTTGTAAGGAATACGTCTGCATAATATTTTGGCTAATGGAATTATTTTTAAATGACGAAATAGCTATTTGTAATATTTCTTATAAACCACTCTAGCAAGTGGCACATTTTCGTGGCATTGCTACTTTCATTTCATTGCTAGTCCACGCGTAGGCATTCCAGCTGAAAACTATCAGATCTTTTAACAACTTAGCGTGCGATAATGCTTCTTCTTCTTCTTTCTGCGGTTTTACGTGCCAAAACCAGTTCTGATTACGAGGCACGCCGTAGTGGAGGGCTCCGGATTAATTTTGTCCACCTGGGGTTCTTTAACGTGCACTACAACGCAAGCACACGGGCGTTTTTGCATTTCGCTTCCATCGAAATGCGGCCGCCGCAGCCGGGATTCGATCCCGCGATCTCGTGCTCAGCAGCACAACGCCTTAGCTGACTGAGTCACCCCGACGGGTTGCGATAATGCTTGTAAGCCAACGAGTAGCGTCGGTAATTGTAGAAAATGACTGTCGCGTACGTTCAACCTCTTCCAACGAAAACCTTCATTGGAATTAAAAAGACTGGTAACCATTTGGCAGAAGTGTACTCCCCATTATCTTCCCTTAGCCACAAAGCTAAGGGAAGATATTCCCTTAGTGCTATAGATTATATGTATAGCACTCACAAATTAAAACGCGATACCTAACCTCTTCGCAGCCGCCGCTGTTTGCGCCACCCGTGAGCGCTTGGTGACCTCGGGGGAGCCCAATGCCATCATATCGCATAGCACAAAGATGTGATATAAAAATGCAATAGTTCCGAGCCCCAGCACCCACCAAGGCGGGAAAATAGTCGGCAGCCACGTGTACCCTGTATCGCGTATTTATCGCTGAGCAATTGACCTCCATGCCACCTTGTTAAAATTTCGCACTTTCGGTTAAATGCAGGTGCTTCATCACATCTCATGAAAATGAAAATTCTGCCATTTGATTACGGTCGGAGGATATACAATTATTTGCTGAAAGACGACGCTGTAGGAAACGCGGAGCTCGTTTGCGTACATGCAAAAGGCAAAACCCCGTGAAAGCTAAACATCAAATTTTTTTGCTATTTCTTGATTTTTTGAGGCTGTTGGCCCCAATAGCAGGCCATTAATAATTTCGCTTGCATCTTTCAAAGTTAACATTACCTAACACAGGTAACACAGGTAAAACACTTATTACAGGCATAACAGGTAACAGAGGTAACACAGGTAGCGCGCGCCTTGCCGTGCGTCTACTTCTTCATGCATACAAAATGCCACTTTAAAGGGCGCGTATGATGAATCAAGAGCTTATCGACAAGGTCTGTCTTTCGAGAAGAGGCTGCTCAAGTGTGTAGTGTGGTTGCAACCTTTGATCCCGTTTCTTAGTAGATTTCATATCCGGACGTTTGTGTTTCTTTGCCCGATTTTTTAGCTTTCGTTGGACTGCCTAGCGGGTCTGCATTTGGTTTTAATTTGTGTATAAATGTAACGTAACTAATTTTAGCATAAAACTACTCATGTTTCTATGCAATAAAGAAAGAAAACGACAGTGGCTGAATCGGATAGCATGGTTGTCTTGCAACCAGGAGGTCGGCGGTTCAAATACGCAGCCCGAGGAGCAATATTTATTTTCGCGCGGCTTGGGTTTTCTTAGTGCACCAACACCAACACCGACGCCGACACGAGGGAGGCAATACAAGCTTCACTTGAATAATAGTCAGGTGTAAAGTGTGAAAGGAATTATAATGTTAGACCTACCAGTTAAAGGCCTCAAATGCCATGGCAAACTTCTACCGTTCGACAGAAATTCTTTACGGGATAAATTCATAATTTTGTCAGCCATATTTTATAAAAACATGTCTAGAGAACCACACGCTAGCACAACGCGAAAGACGAAGCACGTAACTGACACACTAATACAACGCGCAAGACAAAGCACGTAACTGAATCGTCACCGAGTCAAATCAGCGCGTACAGCGCGTCGTAATTGCAGCCTCCGCGATCAACTTCAGAAACATTTTCAGAGCTAATTGCGGAGGCCACGCTCCGCTGTGCATGAGTACGGTGAACGCCACCTTGGCGTTGGTAGTGCTTCTTGATGCCAGCGTCCCTTCGAATGCTGGCATCGAGGCGTCGTAGTGCTGAGACCACCGAAGCATTCACTGTCGGTGCGCGTTACTGTCATAATGCAGTACTTCTCTTTTCTGCTCGTAGGCGGCGGCACCGCCCCGAGCAAGAACGCGGGTACACGGAGGAGTGTTAGATATATAAGGCGCGTCTGTGTAGCTCTCTGCAAATGCGTTTGTGGCGCAATGGGTTAAACGCTCGGCGATCTATTGCGCGGACCGAGAGGTCGTGGGTTCGATTTCCAAATTTTGCATGTTTGTGGAACTTTTTCTTCTGGTTTCTTTCTTTGTATTATGTTCTATGACGTATTTCCGTGACGGAAATACGTCAGTGAAGTCTTGGTGGACCGCGGCATAAAACACTTTCGTGTTAATATACAAGTTTTTACTGCACAGCACATTTTTAATATAATGCTAGTAAAGTCCAGGTTCTTCTTGGTTCCACTCCTCTATCTTGGGCGTCCGAGACGCACCGCCAGAGACGATGTACGCGAGTGAGGAGTTCTGCCACTACGAATAGTGGCGACGGGTTTGCTGGATGCTTCTGCTCGATCGAAGTAGACACAGATAACGAGAAAACAAAAAGACCTTCTATTTACATATATTTACAAGAACTTACAAGTACAGAAACACATACAAGGCGGAACTGGTACACATAGGGCGACCCTATATCGACATAGTCGATGGTGCATAGCACCGAAGTTTGTCCAGAACGCTTGGACGGGGCAACGGGGCCAAGTTTTCTACGCTCCGGTGCCCCGCCCCAAGCATTTACCACCCAATTGCCCACGAGTGGCTGTGAGTGGTCCGCCGACGCACCAATCACGAATCCTGAGCTAGGAAAGTCATGTTCGCCGGCACTTCCGGTATTGCGCTTCTCCCTCTCCCTCAAAACAATATACAAATAACAACCACGTTCCAAGAAGGGGGGGGGGGGGGGTGACAGATGCATAGCACGCGTGCTCCCTGGCCATGCCACAGCGCCCAGCAAAATGGGCTCAATAAAATACTAACAAGCAGGCAGCACCTGCAAGCCAAAGTGCTTGACCTTTGGTGTGACCCCTTCCCCGCTCGCACTTACTAGAAAAACTGATAGCGCAGTAGCTGCGGGCATACATCAATGAAACGTGGCGACCGACACTTTGGGCTCACGTACCCCTATTCAGTAAATGTTTGCTCGAAGAAGCCTTTCGCGACGGCCGATTGGCAACGGTCTTCCGTCGTCATGCGCCGCCCCGTCATTTCTCAGAGCCAGTCGGTCCGCAAGTACATCTGGTCAACTGTAATCGCGTCCGTCACGTTTGAAACCACTCGAAAGCGTGTCTCCGAATGAATTTCTGAACCGTGCGCCACAACCGGCAAGGGTCGTTGACGCGTCACGCCTTGCTGCCACAAATCGCCCCTCCACGTGCCGGTTTTAATCTGGCATGTCATGAGCTGCGCCTCTGCCTAATCTCGGCACCGTCGCCGCGATGGGCGCCCACCACTGGTCCTTAATCCTTCCATGGTATTTCGCTGGTCAAGCGACGATCATTGACAAAGTGCTATCCTTTTTGTTCCGCGAGACCAGGTTGAAGAAAAAGAACCATCTTATGCCCTCCGAGCAGCAATTAAACTAGCTATCGCTTCTAGCAGCAGGCTTACAATGCTTATACGCTATATACAAAGAATCCCAAATATTCACACTTTCTCAATCTACTACTAACAATATACTTGACAGAATATCAGAAATTCATAAAATCCGTATGAGGTGCGTAAGGGAAAAGGTAGCCAAACAATATTTATGACGCTGTTATTTGAGTGATGCAATCGAGCGGTCGATGGTATACCGTCGTGTGAGGTACAATCATTAGAAAAAAAGCAGGTCACTGATTACAGCCAAAACAAAATGGAGCTTTGGAATCACTATGCGCGTCATTTCACAATGGAAATGTGGGCATAGTGATTAATTAAATTAAATTCTGGGGTTTTACGTGCCAGAACCAATATATGATTGTGAGGCACGCCGAAGAGGAGGACTCCGGGTGCACTTCGGAAATCTGGGGTTCCTTAACTTGCACCTATTGCACGGTACACGGGCGTTTTTGCATTTCGCCCCCATCGAAATCTTTAAGTAGCAAGCTTCAGCTAGGGATCAAAAATAGTGCTGACTATTCATATACATGTAACACGCATAAATATTCTTATGAAACAACCCCTGTACCAACTTCAGTGAAATTTCTTGCATTTGAGAGGGAAAGTTACATTGTAGTGACAGAAGAAAGGGTGAGTTTAATTTAGGCTCGGATTTTTTTAGGTGAACGGCCTAAATTAATTACATTTTGAAACTATAGAAGCACAAAGTTTGCAACTCCGTAGCTATGCACCAAAAAATGAAAATCGCAGTTCTGCAACTTGTTCCGTTAGGAAATCTAAAGCAAACCAAGCTATTGTTTTAGTTGATAGCTTACGGGAAATGTTTAGAGTACTTACGAGAGTTTTACAAAAGTTCTACTCGCATATTATTGCTGTATTCGCAGGGTTGAACAACACAATTTTGACCGCTTTAGAAGTATTATGGCTAGCAGTTTAAATACCTGTGGTATAACTTTTATTCCTGAGTTACATAGCTGTAAACGTGATAGGTGTTTTTTTTCTTCAAATTTTTGTAATTTATGGCTAAATAAACATTTTATTTATCCAGGAGCCGTCAACGTACCTTTAAAAATTGCCGGCTCTTCCGTAATCGAGAGTAGATGTAAGCATTAAATGACTACCGGCAAATAAGGTTGGTTGGAAATGATACTAGCCACAATCCTAAAATCGGTGTAGTGGATATTCGCAACGGCACAGCCCACCACACCACACTGCACCACTCCGCACCTCGCCATACTGCGCACTGGTCCATATGGGCGCAATATTTTCCTGACACAGACAGAACCTCATTGCAAGTCTGGTCTTGGCTAAACAGCCATCGGTGGCGCGCCGGTCCCTACCGGCTTGGTCACGCAGTGTGGCGGGTTGTACAGCTGCACAGGGTTGCATGAGACAGGCGCCCTGTCTCAGCGCGAATAGATGCCAATCCAGTGTAGGGTGCCCTGCATCTGCCTTTTAAACGTTGCTATTGAAAATGACAAATAAAACTTCAGCGTATTAGAAGTTACAGCTAAACGTTGCTTTTGGAAATGACAAATAAAACTTCAGCGTATTAGAAGTTACAGCTTCAGTGATTTTTTTAGCGCTTCCTGAGGCACTCGCAATAATGCGATAGAATCCAGTGATGTATTGGAAATATTGATCTCCAATTTATTAGTCTTCTTATCAATCAAGAAATATTCGCATAGCTGCATATATTGATGCTTTACTAGCGAAGATATGAGCGCCTGCTTTGCTCATCTTGTTCAGCAGTCACCACTCAGGTAATGTCCTTAATTTTCTTGCAGTGGTATTTGTAATTATATTACGGCAACAGCAGTTAATTGTTCAATACTGGGTTTGCATTGTGCGCCCGTCCATTCTATTAGGCTGATAATGACCCTTGCCATGATCGATGCGTTTCTGTCGTCGTCAATGCGCCTCATTATTTGCAAGTTCACCAGTGCTGTAGAGCGAATAAAAATTAGGATGTGTGCGTCATCACCAGCATATCAATTCAAACCCTTGTACAAGAAAGGTCTTACGACAATGATGCACCACAAGTGGCATGTGGCAGGAAATGTCTGTGACGTACACATGTGGCAGGAAATGTCTTCGATTACACATTGTAATTTGCTATTATACAGAATTTTAGCGAACACTTTCAAAACTTTTTCAAGGTTGCCTGTGGCAATCGGCACAATTCTACATCAGCAGCAGGTCTACTCGAAGAGGCGGACATTGCTTGCACAAAAAATGAAATGCATAATCGTGTAATGAAAAAAATTGTCTAAATAGGTCTAACTAATTTCTGTAAGGACCACATGCAATTTACAAATTCTAGCTGTGGAGTTCACAAGGCGCATCCACTTGGAACGAATTCTCATGATGACACCAGTTTCGAGATAAAAATTGCCCAACTTTGCGGAGAAAAATCGGTCAGCCCTTCCACTGGGGTGGAGATGGAAGACCAGCGAAGCTGTACTATGGTGAGAATTGTGTATTTCCAATTTGGAATATTAAGATGTGATGGTGTAATTGGTTACTTGAGCTAATAATAAATGATAAATATATATGATCTGGTGATTTTCCTTTATTTAGAGACCACAGGGAACATGGCCACTATGGTACACCGGCATAGGGTGTACGGCAAAGGTTGGCACGTTTTTCATAAACACGTTACCAACGCCGCGCGCGTTCGGTGCGAACGCGGGAAAAACGCCGTCGACAACAGTTGTGTGCGTTGTTTGTGAGACCGCACACAGCCGCTGTCAAAACGCTGGCTACGTGACGGAACGGCTAAACGCCGTTGTCGACACTGTTAGGGGAGAGGCGGGCGAGAGCCCAGACAGAGTTGGCGGCACAGGCACCAGAGACCGACAGGGCTGCGCGCATGCGCCGCAGTGGCGGACACGCACAGCACAGTCTTGGGTACCTCGATGCCCTCCTCGCCCACCGCTCCCCTTCCACTGGGAAAACGCGGCGGCGTTTGCTCTCCGCCGTGCGTTCGCTCCCCGTGAAAGCGTGCGTCCCTCGCCCTCGTGCACTTTCATTGGCACATACAGCATACGGCCAATGAGAGTATTTTTTTATTCCCGGACGCGACCGTCGAAGAGTGAGCCCTTAACAGCTTCGCTCTAAAAAGCACTGAGGCTTGTCAGGGACGCCTTCCGTTTGCCATATAAATGCAGCGCTGATTTTCGACATGTGCCCTATTGGCGTAGGATGACCTCCTCACGCGTCGACGGTGCCACTTTGTTTATGAACCTCCCAAAATTACTGCTGCTCGCACACTTTGGAAAGTTGAATTAGTCCTTCAGTACTGAATATAAGGAGCAATCAGGTTTTCTTTCCGAAGGTGTTCGAATATGAAAGGCCTCTAGTATTTAAATCTTTTACCAGCAATTATCATACGCAAGAACGAAAACTCTTTATTCGACATACATAAATTTGGCGTTCGATGTGAAATAAGGAAAATCAAAAGCTATAATAAACTCTATCCATACGGGACAGGTAATTTTTTTTACATTGCTCTTCAATTGTTACTTTTGTATCGTGAAAAATGTCATATCTCACATAAAATAAGCATTCCTGGCATCTTATGCGCAAACTGAAACATTTAGTTTCGGCAAGTTTTCATCTGTTTTGCTGTTTCCACGTTTATCATTTCTATGTGCTGGCGGGGAGTACTTTTTTATTTCTTGCGAATTCACTCTTCCGGTGATCATTTCTCTCCTTTTTCCAATGTAAAAATTTTCCACGTGCTCATGGCCAAATCTTGCTCCAAATGCTGTAAGGGCTGGCACGCCCTACTCAATTGTATTGAATGGCTCTTACCTAATCTTCCACAATTTGCTCACACAATTGTACTGGCGAGTCCAAACCCATACATCAACCTTATAGGAACGTCACGCTGTCAGGAAAAAAAAAGCAATGGCGCGCAGTTAGTTCTGGTTTGTTTTGTAGCACGGCTACGGACAGGTATATATGCGTACTCAATTTTGCGCAACCAGCAAAGGGATTATTTTCAAGCCCTACTTCCTTTCATGCCACCCATGAGCCCCAAGACCACATCGATGATAAATTGCCCTCACACTACAGGCCACCTGTGACGCTGAACCGCGTTTTTAGCGTAATTTTAAACATTTGTATGAATTGCAAAAAACTTACCTAACTAACCTTCCTTTCCAATGCGTCTTTTATTATATTCCCGCCGAAAAGCATCAAAAGAGGAGGCAGACCATTGCTGTTCCTGAATTCTAGTCTGCAATTGAATGATGCGCGGTCTATCGAGGACGACTCAATAAACTTTCGTGAAGCCGTGAGCCTAAGCAGGCGCAAATTTATGGTCATACCGTAACTGGCGCAATATATATCTATATATTTATATGTGTACATGTGTAAACATCATCTCCGACATCTATTTGGGGAAATAATTGCAGATCTGAGGGTTTCCGTTGCCGAAATGCCAGAATTACTTTTCAGTCGTGTCGGCTCTGCATAACTCCCGTGTATTCTGTCACGGAAACATGATCATGGCTTTGTGGTGTAACATTTTATGGTTATTGGCCTCCAACTGTGCGATAATTTATCCATGTGGGATGCTAAATTGCGATCTCCGGTTATTCACATACAATCTGAAGCAGAGCGTAGAATGCGTAACTTATTATTATCAAGATAATCATGTTGACTATACTAACAACAATTATTTTGTCAAGCCTTGTCGCTGCACAGGTAAGGTATTCTCTCATTGCATCTTCTAAAAGTGAAATGCTTTACTGATTGTTTCTTGTAGTTACGATAGCAGAGGGATTTGCAATCAAGGCTTAAATTATGCTGCATTACGCCACATCCCCCGTCTGTGAAAACTAAGTGAAAAACATTTAAACAACACCGGGAAAAATGAATATTATAATGAAATTGCTAGCACTACGTAAACAACTAAAAACCTTGTGGTTGCAGAAATATGTTTGCCAGAAAAGTAAATTTTTTTAAAAAAATTACCTTGGTCAGTATACCTTAGTCAGAATTTTGAAAATCTCTCTGACAAAAAGTATTCTGCCTGCTCAAAGAGAAATGTCAAAGCGAGCCAAACCTGTGCGCGAAGTTTCTTCATGGATCTACTGTTCCGTCACTTTTAACACCCTAGTTAAGCTAAGCTGAAATATTTCAGAAACATATTCGTAAAAATAGGGGCCTCACGCAGCGGTAAGTTGGTAGCTCAACGTAAGCACTGTGCCGCCTGCATAATTTCCGCGTAAATAGGAAGAAAAGAAGCAAGGCGCCTGATAACGAAACACGTGAAAAGCGTCTGTATGCTGGTACTTTGCTGTAGCCAAATGAACCCTCAAGTGTCAGTTGATGAGATTTTAGAGAGTCACACTATACACACTATCACATATTTTCTTTTCGTTTATCGAGCGTGAACATCACTTGCTTAGTCAAATAAATTTACATTTATCTTAACAGCTATTATTTCCATATTATTAACACTTATTTGCAAAGCGATGACTCTAGAAAATCTACTGAAAGTTTTAAATGCAACTAGCGCCGTTTACATACACATCAACCATTTTCGAGTGGTTTCGTTGTATTTTGCGTAAGGCAAAGTAAAACATATATCGTACGAGATGAAAAGATCGCACAGCTGAAGTATAGGCACCATTTTAACCGCATAAGATGAGTAAGAAAGACAGTTGAATACTGTGTAGTATGATTGTTCCGGTAATTTCTGCGTGCACGGTGGCCTGCCATTTGTGAGAAATGCCGTCACTCCAAGCTGACCGTCGTAGCAAGCGACTTTACTTGGTCAAAACGAAGACACGTAGTCAGAATAAAGCGCAGCTTATATAGCTACTTTGTTCCTCGTAGCTGGAAAGGGGAGCAAAACAAAGTATGGGTTTCATCGAGGTGGAATGTAAGAACATTTACTTGACACAGCGTCACCTCGGGAGACCGGACGTACATACTGATATATTGAGTACATGCACAAAATTCTAAAACTGGCTTTTTCTATTAACTGTTAACAATTATTTACACCGTACCCTCTTTCCAATAAACAAACCAGGACCCGTGTTCTGAAACGTTTAGTATTGTTGTGTATTAAGGCGAGAGCCTTAAGCGGCCCCTACCCCCGATAGCCCTGAAAAAAAGTGTCGTCTGGTCCAGTTGTACAAAAAATTGTCATCAGCAATGGCTCATGCCCCCTAAGCAAGCGAAAATGCAGTGGCTCATCCCTCTCATAATACCGTGGCTACAAGCACTCAGAAAAGTGGAGCGAACAGTGCATACATTCGTTGGAATCACGCGCACAACGTACAGAAACGCGGCGTCTAGTCGAGTTGCGCAAAAAAAAAAAAACTACCTGACCTTCTCTATTGCTCATACCCCCGTAAGGCTGAGGCCACAAGCGCACAGCAACGTGAAGCCAACAGTGCATACTTTCATTGAAATCACCCATACAACACACAAAACAACATACGTTTGAGTCCCCTGCTGAGAAGATCCAACTCAAAGTCGAAGAGAAACGTCGTTGGCGCGAGTCTGACTCCGCTAAACGAGCGCGTGAAACGGCAGCTAAGCGTCGAAAACGAGTCAAAGAAGACCAACTCTGAAAGCAGCTCCGAGACGATGCGAGAAGGAGCATTAACCAAGTATGCAGCAGGCTTTGGGCTTCACGTGTTACAGGAGTGTAACATGCTGCTGAACTTTTTCATCCTATGTGCTAAGACAAACCCAGCGCGGCGATATCTGAGCCAATGACAATAAGCGGGAAACATTCAAATTGAAATTATTCGTTAGAAAAATATGGGAAGGCGATGCAGCCTCCCACTCATGTCATTTGAAACCATACGCTGCTTGAGCAAATTGGGAGTGGAAATAGGGTGTATGATGCATAGAATTTGTTGCGAGAGCCGCTATAGAGCGGTAATCAACGTCAACCAGAGCCTTGCAAAGTTGCATTTGCCTTGCAATTGTAGGTCAATTATCTCTATCATCACTTTTTAATCATAATGATCACCATAACCATCATCACCATCATTATTATTATTATCATCTTCATCATCATCATCATTTTGGTCATCAGATGCTTATAAGCTTCGAAAATAAATGTCCAGTGTGAGCAGTACAGACCGGATGTTTCGACAGTAAGGATTGCTGTTTTGGGTTCCGATAACTGGCACGGAAGCTGCTATTTAAAAAGGTAAATATAGGCGCCAATTACCGTCATTTAGCATGTATAAGGTAAAATATTCAAAACTGCCGTGGTGCAGCTAAGGATGACTCAAGATTTTCTGAAGAACGCGGATCATTTAACTGCAGATTTGTAAAATTCAATTTACTTGCTCAACAATACGAATTGAGGCAGTTTATTGGATAGAAGATATATCTGAAAACTAGTGTGACTATAGACTCCACGAGAATGGCTGTGACACCAATGCGAAACAAGCACCATTTCGACATTTCTCTACATTTTTTCACTGATCGTTCGTTTTTTTAGAGAAAGGAATGCTCGACATACATTGAAGTTAGCGGCACATACTTGCACTTGAGAAATTTTGATGATCCAATGCCCTCTGATACTGCTGCATATTCGCCATCCGAATGCATTGACAGTTATTTCATTACAAACATCCGCAGATTTTTGTCTGAGGCAGTCTGAATTTTTTAATTCTATCAGCAACAGTTCTGTTTGGGACAGTGGCAAGTTTCCTGAACGTCCGAAATGAGCGCCACATTCCTTTCCAGAGTTGGGCCCGAGAATGGAAGTTTTTAGATTTCGGCGGAAAACGCGAAATGAGCGCACCAGTACACTTGGTCGCCTTTTGTGTATCGTTACGAAGAGAAGTTTGAGTCCTTATTACAGCGATGCTCTAGCCTCCTGCAAAGCTGTTAATAGCAGCTTTATACCAGCAGAGTGTTTGTTGTGATAATCGGCTGCCTTCAACCAAGAAACCCAGTGGGTTAAAACAATTTAAACAAGATGACGGTGGGACAAAGCATGAAAAAAGGCATATTTAGGTCATGAAAACGTATTATCTGTCTCTACTCGTCAGACAATAAATATCCACAGGGGCATATACGCAGTGGCCCCACTGGCACATATATTTAGACTCCACTATCTCCGGAGTCAGCCTGCAATGGAGGTTAGTAACACGTGTACATCATAGAGCTATTAAAGTGGGGCTAACTTGCCAAGAATGCTTTCGTCTTTAGGCGTTGTTCTAGTTTCGAATGGTTTTCTAAATAGAGAGTGATGAAACGACGAAGCTGGATTCCAAGATGTGTTTCGTCATTTGGCCAGCATTCGATAAACACCTCATTTTTGTTACAATGCATCAGGCGTACGGGCTTTAATACCTATTCAATGTTTTGTTGCGAAAGAAAAGGTATACGATACCGTGTAGCGTTCCTTGAAAACACATTTAGATCGATCCCAATACCATAGAAGATTGCCGCAAACCGACATTACGGTGAAGCAGCTGACGCTATTACTGCGTAAATAACTATGCAGGGTCAAATTTTGCTTAGCATGCATGCACAATTGCAAACATAACATGTTTACGTGTTACAAAGATATGCTGATGAATGATATTACGATTAAACACCGCATCAAATATGAATATTGTTTCCAAGAAGCATGTAAAGGCTTTGTTATTCAGGTGACCAGGTGCTGCTGTTAAGACGATACAATGGCAAACGAGGCTGGCTGGCAGCCTATTTAACTGTAGCGTCATTAGGTTGCTCTTTCGGCCATTTATTCCTTATTTTATGCAAGTTCCACAAACAAGTATTATTCGCTATGGAATCTCCTGTTGAGCATTCAACCAATATTCATGCAATACTGCTGAACAGTTTCCTTCATACAAAATGTGCCCTGTAATTTTTCTACAGGTGCTCTTCGACAACATCAATCCACCAGGTGGGTTATTTTTCTTACTTTTCAACAAATAGATATACAGAAATGCAGTGCAGTGCTTTTCGTGTCATGTTTCTGAAGGAAATTCAACACACACGCGGGCATGCGCGAAGGCAGCGTCATACGACTCATACAAGCTTTCGCCATTTGTCAAATAACGTACACGGCAGCGTTTCACAACTGGACGGTTGCGGAAAGAAACAAGCTCAACACCCTCATACGCAAGGCGTACAAATGTGCGTTGGGACTTGTGCCCCGCGCGAGCACCACCAAGCTCCTAGAACTAGGTTTGCACAACACGCTCGACGAACTCGATGAGGCGCAACAAGTGTCCCAACTCGAGCGCCTGTCCGAGGCCTGCCCGGCAAGACACGTGCTCGAAAAGCTCGGCATCACATACCACACGCAGCGCGGCCATCAAAGTGGAAATTCCAAGAACCATACGCGAGAAACTATGCGTACCACCATTGCTTCGCAACATGCACCGCCAACACTACACGGGGAGACATAAAACCAGGGCACAACACATGAACCAAAGTTTCTCTAACGACAATGAGGTAGTCTTCACCGACGCAGCCCGTTGCTGAAGACAGGAAGAACTTCGTGGCGGCAGTTACTATAACCACCGAGGCAACCACCTCACGAGCGTCACTGTGAACACGGCACATGCCGAAGCGATATATATATATATATATATATATATATATATCTGGCCCTCACACAAACTAAAGCTACATACGTGATCTGCGATTCGCAAACGGCAATTCGCAATGTTGCAAATGGGCGCATATCGCAAGAGGCGTATCACACACTCCAGCGACATCCCATACCGACTTCGATAACCGAAGGCACTTGCTATGGATCCCGGCACACACTGGACTGAGCACCCCCAACGAAGCGGCTCTCCGCGTTGCTCGAGGCCTCAGTCAACGGGCATCATCGACGGAATAGCCCCGCGGGGTACAGCAAACATGTGGGTGTGAGAGCATCGTATGACCAGGTTCCACGACATAACGACACACTACCAGTTACAGAGACGCGTATACCCATTCCCTCACGCTAGGTTAGACAGGACGCAAGCAATACACTACAGACAATTACAAACGGGTTCTCACAGAAACCCCAGACTCATGCACGCCATGTATTCAAACATGTACACTACAAACAAATGCCCATCGTGTGCAGAGGTTGATACACCTAATCACATGTTACGGAAGTGTCATGACATAACAATTCGGGCAGTGCTGACCCCTCCGTCTCTTCCACCGCCAGCCTCCACTCGCGCTGGAGTCTTAAGACCGCACTACTCAGCTCAAACCTGAGAGTACAACTCTGGCCCATCCAGCGAGCCGAGGAAGCCGCTTCGAGACAAGGTCTCGGAGCCGCATCCGCGGCGGGTGCCCAGACCCACTAAAGAGACGCCGGACTCGAATCTAAGTGATTTGAAAATAAAGTTTACGTTCTTCTTCTTAGATATGACATTACAATGTATTGAATGTGCTTCAGTGCGAACAATCATTTTGTTTTATTATTACATCTCAATAAGCTCAAAGGAGTTTTTTGAGAGAGCAGTGACACTATAAAGAATTTTCACAAGAAAAGGAGTTTGGGGCGTAGGCTGGAGAATCTACAGCGACATTTCGAGCCTCATGCTGGCTTTGTCTTCTCTTCAATAGATCTACTGCAACACGGCAAATGGTACACTCATTCATGCTCCCTGTTTTTTTTTCCCGCATAAGCTGTTATGGGCTCATTCCAATAGCCGTTTTGGTTCGCGATGGTGCCGCCGCCGATGGTGTAGGCCGGCGTAACCGCTACCGCCGCAAATGCGAAAACGTACCCGATTCCCGCCGGGATCGAACCCACGCCCGTTGCGTGGAAGCCAGATGTTCTACCACTGAGCTACGCAAGCGCTTGCTATCGAGCAGCGGAAAAAAATTCCCTATAAGGCAAGCGCACAGGGGCAGACGACCGGAGCCTCCGCCAGTATGGTGGTGCCATCTAGTTAAGGTGCCTGCAAACGCAGCGTGCACGACATGCAAATTGCAGTTGTAAGGCTTGATCGGGCTCCGCACACTGCTGTGCAGAGAGCATTACAAGCCGCAGCTCGCCGTCGACGCCGGGCCGACCGTTCAGATCATTCTCGTGAAAATGAGGCGAATAGACTG
This sequence comes from Dermacentor silvarum, assembly GCF_013339745.2. NCBI lineage: Eukaryota > Metazoa > Arthropoda > Arachnida > Ixodida > Ixodidae > Dermacentor > Dermacentor silvarum. The sequence goes on along the minus strand of NC_051162.1, from coordinate 76,897,404 downwards.
CCGCGAAGACCCTGTGGTGCCCAAATTAAAGCCACTCCTGAGCCGCTCCACCAGCTTACGCTGTGACTGTGCTGCGTGTGCCGCGCAGGCCTGTGACTTTTTTCTTTACAATGTGTACGTTTATCGAACCTAATGTTATTTTTCGCTACTTTCCAAACTTAGTTAATTTAGATAATCCTGTTGATGCCAATCCTTCGTGCATGCACTTAAATTGTTCAAATCTACAATTTGAACGAAAAGCGGTTTCCGCTTGTTTCAATTGTTTCATATCTGCAGGCTGCGGCGTCGCAAGAGTCCTTGGCCGGGTCGTCAATGGCAAGACAATTGGGCGTATTCACATGCCATGGATAGTAAGACTGTACTCTTTCCTCCCATATGAATTCGCGTGTAAAATGTACATAAATTGTTGCAAATCCTTTTTTCATGTTTCCCCCTTCTCCTTACCCTACTGAGCAATGATAGGTTCACAAAATCATATATATATATATATATATATATATATATGTATCATTATCTCTTCCTGGTATCAGAATAAAGGGAATGTTCATAGGGTTCTATCCACACGGGCATATTTTATTGCGCAAGCCATTATTTGGACGCTCCAGACGCGTTGCTGCCGTCAGCGTCGCCGTGAGGTTCCCTATAAAGACCAACGGCGATAAATTCGTCGCCACGCGCCATATGCTTTATGTGCCAGTGGAAGCGGGCGAGGGTCAGGCGGCGATGGCGGCTCAATCTCGCTCACACAAGCGAAGAAAGCGGGGAGGAAGCACGCCGTCATCAGTCGTGAGCAAGACTCCGGGGCGAAGGTAGGGAAGAGGGGGGAAGCTTTCTACTCTGGGCGTCTGGGCGGCCGCGTGTTCCCGTCCCTGCCGCTGTATCTTGACAGCCATCTGCGACGGGACACAGTCCTCCGCGCGCTGTGTTTTCATGGCTTTGTTCGTGTTCATGCGAGAGTCAGAACGAAGGTCAATTCGCTCGCTGCTGCTGCGCGTGCTCACTCCAGCGTTTTCACATCGAGTTTCCGCGACCATCGAGTGAGACGTGTTCAGGTTTGCTTGTGCACGCGTGACACCACGCTTGTTAATTTAGTTATTATGCGTATATTTAGAAACTTATGCGGCCTATAAACCTACTATCCTTACTTCGTATAGCTGTCCACTCATTTGCTATTGTAATTGATGCTTTGTTTTCGGGCGAAACTGCGACTATATTGCTCTACTCGCTGACCAATAATATCTAAATCTGTATTGTGAATGATGTGTCCGTTTCAATAAAATTTTTAACACTATACTACAGCAGTACACTGCGCTATTATGCAAGATGAAACGACCGTTACGCGTATAATTTGGCTTGAGGTGGGGCGCTTTGCATACTTCTACTATACCTTATTGTTTATTTATATGTGGAGTATAAAGCGGTAATTCGAGCGCCTTTCATAACCCCGCTTTCTCTTTAGAACACAGTACATAATTCCACGCAGTGGCTTCCCGGTAATCGGAGAGCAGTTGAGGATTCCAACAAAACGGCGCTAAATGTATTCGCCAGAGAAAGAAATTATTTTCCTTTTCAACGTACAATATACTCCTATTTTGCTTCTTTGAAATTAAGAAGTTGTTTAATAACTTTCCTCACGAACTCTAACAAGTTTTATTTTGCTATTCGGGTCGCAGTGGGATAAAGAAATAAAAGATCGCAATCTCCAAAGTTGAAGAATATCCCGATCTCGTAACTTGGCAAATAAAATAAGCTTTATTCTTCATGTTGTGGCATAAATCATTAGCTTTACATCGAGTTTGTTCGATATCGCCTTTTCCACCATACACTCATGCAGTTCATTTGCGTCTCGATAAACAATGTGTAAATATTCAAAATTTTAAAGGAATATGTCAAGATATTTTGCAGAAATATCTTGAGATTGTTATAGTGAGGGTGCTGCTTTTCTGCGCAGGTACATCTAGTCGCAAAGTATCAGATTAAGCCGCGTTCCTTCAAGCTTCTCGGATGTGGCGGTAGTATACTGTCACGCAGCTTCATATTAACTGCAGCGCATTGCATACATTTTGGGTAAGTTTCTGAAAAACGTCCACTTGGAACAAATATTTATTTTCCTTTCTCTAGCGTAGATAATTGCTTCAAATAATTTCATACCACGCAAAGAATGCTCAGCTCGCTTAAGCGATATTTTGTATTTAGATTTGCCCTAACATTGTTTCTTCTTCGATTGCTTTATTAATTTTCTAGGTGGAACTCGGGTAGAGCAAGCATATATTTTTGATAATATACGGAGAAAGTAGAGCGAAAATCGGTAGGTTACAGTGTGGCAATTTTTGTGCCAATTTTTATTGATAGCTCGCATCAAAAATCTGGAGCTCAATTCGCGCATAGTTTCTCATTTGTACGCAAAGCAAGCCGCCTTTGAGAATATAATAACTTATAAGCATATGTCCAACCTGTTACTCCGTGGATATATTTTCCGTGTATATATTAGTGTATTCAATATTCATTTATCTCCCACAAACCTGTGCGCTTAGTATGACGTTGGATCCTAGTATTTGCAATAGTTCACAAACCAGGGAAGTGTAAGATAGCTAAAAGTGTTTTGCTTTTTGGCAGAAAAAAAACGCTGCAGGCCTATTCAAGTCTCTGGGTTATAAAACCACCGAATATTAACAGCAAAAGTACTTTCATTCCACTACCAATTCGGGAAATTATGGTACATAACACTGAATTATGGCGGTAAATAAATCACAGCTCTCCGGTAAATTTTTTGTTACAAAAGTTGGTATTTTAAAAAATTTTCAGCTTGCTCTTCTTTTTTTATTTCTAAGAAAAATCATTATAATTGGTGATATGAAAAATAGGGCAAGTCTTCTATCTCATTAAAAAAAGTTCGAACCATCAATTCCTCGCAACAAGGTACATTTATTCAGGGGTAAAGAGCCACACGCGTCACTGTATGCAATGATTTGTTGTACGTTGTTACCTACAACCATGAAAGTAACCTACTCAATCTAGTCATCTTACATTTCATATTATGCAGCGTGCTAACGTTCAATTGTGCGCTATTATCTGTGAACGCACGCATCCTTTGTGCACTTTTACGCAGCATACTTTCTCCTTTTTAAGGAACCGACGCCCGGTCTCCGTTGTCGTGAGATACAACAGCACTTACTTAGAGCGTGGTCCTCTTGCGTTGGCGAATGATGTTATACCACATCCTCGGTTTAGTATGACCACCGTCACGAACGACATCGCACTTGTAAAGGTAAGAATGCGCACGTTACTTGAAACAATCGGTAAAGAATATTCTAGTTTTCCAATATTCGTCTCGATGTAGAAAATTTCGGTCTTCAGCATCTCCAAGAAGGAAAAATTAGTTCGTTCAATGAGCAAAATATTATCTGTACTTTGGTGGCGCATCTATAGGGTGTGCCTTCAAAACACGATAGCTCAAAAGCGGGCATTCCCCGGAGAACCATAGCTATGCAGTTGGATCTGCGTAGAGACGACTGTGTAGCCATCTATGAACTCGAATGCTGAATGAAAATGCCAAATACAAACTTGAAGCCGACGGCATGCATACAGCTGCTGCCTCTTCAGCAAAATGCTTCCTCCTCAGCATTCAAAATATCTTAAAGCATAGCTTGCGACACGCACTAAAATTAATTGCGAGAAAAACTAGTAAAATGTATTCTTCAGCTCGCTCGTCGCACTAAAAAGCTAAGCTTTAAACTCAGCTGGTTGTTTCTACAAAGTTATTGAATTCCCATTTATCCTTTTCTGACTTGCAGTTGACAAAACCACTACGATTTGACAAATTCGTCAAACCAGTCTGCTTACCAATGCGGCGATTGCAACTGGTCAACAAGAAAGCATTCGCTGCTGGATGGGGGAAGACCAGAGATGGTAAGTACTGACAATGAAACAAGACAAACTCAAAGAACATAATCACAGAGTTGTATGCCTCCCCTCAAAACGGTGTTATATGAGTGAGCACAAAGGCAGCGCCGAATAATTTATCATCAATTATGTTTTGGTTGTATTTGGATGCATGGTGAATAAGGGCGTCTTACAATGTATGTCACATCCCAGCTGAGGCTCGGAAGTGTGCGGAAAGCCATTTCGACTTCAAAGCAACGTGGTCGTCTTCAAGGACAGCTTTGGGCCTGCGATACCAGCACATCTGAGCCGGGTGGCTCAGCTTTTGCCATAACAGCGGCAGTGCACAATTGCCACTTCACTATGCAACAGATCCACGACCTAACAGAGCTACGCTTCATCACTCTCCTGTCACTCCAGCAGCAAACGCTTAGCTGTGAATAGTCGGAGATTGAGTGCTCGCAACTTGAAATATCCAAAAGTCCATGTCGTAAGAAAGCGCTTAACTAATCCTGGCAGAAGCATCCTTTCAAACTCGCGAGAACGGTCGTGCACCTGCTGTCTGTACCGGTAGTGATCTGGTACTTGCCTATGCACATTTTCTAGTACTTGCCTATGCACACTTATTTTAAAGTAGTCACCTCATCTCCCTACAAAACCATAGCCACTTGCTTCATTTCCGAAACTCATCTGACTTGACGTCCACAAAACGACTGGTTGTTGCCCGAATCAAAGGAGCATCACATGGCCAGGACCATTGTCAGGATTAGCAATTGGGTTAGGACTAGTACTGCAAGGGCCACGAATTCAAATTTAGTAAAGGAAGCTCGTCCATATGTGGGATATTTTTAGTTATAGGGAGATAACCAGTGAAGGAACCTTAGAACACATTATCAGAAGTCAGATAGCTGGTTCGTTAGGCATTCACACTGTTAGGTTTAAAATACATTCAGGTAGGTATGTAGGTAGGTAAAAACTTTATTTTTTGTCCGGCAAGTTAACAAACGTCTAGGCAGGGTGAGCCCACCCTATTAAAATACGTTCAAAACGAATGCTTTTTTCCACAAACCTTTAAGCGCCATGTAACCGACTTTAGGCATCAGTTGCATTGTGGGATTAACGTTGTTTTGTCCTTTGGAATTATTATCCAGATTGCAGTAATATACCTCCACCTGGTAACATTACTGCACAGGAAGGCTTTATAACGCCTCGCTGCATGATTAGGTACAATATTTTGAGCGCTTTTATGAGCAAGGGACATTTGAGCTGAAACGTTAGCTTGCCTAAAATGGTGCCGCGCTTTGAATAACGCAAGCTCATCAGGTAGAAACCAGAGCTTCGTCGTCACTAGGACGTTAGTTCGAGAAACATTAAGGATGTTCCCTGTTTGGATAGTGTTACGCTGGACCAAACAATTTGTGCGCATAAAGCAACATATTACAACGAAAAAAAAAACGCCCGCATCCTACCAAACTATGAAGCTCAACATGTGTTTTCCTCATCGCAGATGGCAAGAGTACGGACCGACTTCAGTACATGAAGACAAAAATCTTGCCGTTCAGAAATTGCACAACCAGCTTCGACTCCTGGGAGCAGCAGGATGTATTTAGTGACGCCTCAGTCATATGCACGGAAACGAATGGAAAAGGCGTCTGTCAGGCAAGCACAAACTTTCAAAAATCTCCGTGAATATTTTTGCGCATTGACACTTAAGCGCGGTGCCTACGAACACGCTTTAAAATGCTTATGTAGTTCAAGCCTTTCTTACATTATGAAGTGCTATGAACATTAAATTATGAACAATGGGGGAAAGAAATGATACACGGAAGGAATATACCAGAATAAAAAACAGGAAATCCGAGCAGAAGAAAACGTTTAATACCATAGTAAAATTAATGTTTTCGGATTTAGATGCTCAAGCAAGCTAAACCACAATCACCAACAAATTTTGAAGCGCTATGTAGTTTGCTTCTTTAAAAACTGGCAAATACTACATGTGCTTGTAGGTTTATGCAGTCTACCCTGTTCAGAGATATAGCTCGTAATGAGAGTGGAACGTGGCCAAAGACTGAGAGGCTTCAAGCGAACGAAGTTGCGGTAATCCTGCATTCATTGCTGAGCCCAACGCGAATTGTATAGCTCTAATGCTTTCGACTACCCCCCCCCCCTTCTTCAAAACCACAGCGACCAGCTATAGATAGTGATGGCTGAATGTTTTATCGGGATTAGATTTTTTTTGATAAGATGCCTTGTAAACGTCATAATTTCCTAGAAAAGTGTTTTGCAAGGCAAATTAGACGCTCCACCTGAGCTAGCTATACTGTGCAAAACCCATCGTGCTTGAGGCCGCAGACAAAATTCTCACTCGCTATTTTGCAACTAGGTATGTCAAACCTGCATCCATAATAACACGTTCCAAGAACCCCCACAGGGAACAGCGCGTTTTCATTGAAATCTATGTCTAAACGTACGAGGCGCGTTCATAAAGTTCGTATTATTGTCATGAAAAAAGATAGACAAAGAATTGAAATTTTATTGGAAGTTTATTCCTTCTCTACATAATCTCCTCCCAAAGTCACTCACTTCTACCAATGATGCATGAGCTGCCGCAGTCCAGTGCTCTGCAACTCTTCCTTTTGAGTGTTCAGGAACAGCTCGACTTGAGCGATGACTTCGTCGTCCTGAAAATGTTTCCCGCGCAATGTGCTCTTCATGCGAGGGAAGAGCAAGAAGTCACTTGGTGCGAGGTCAGGTGAATATGGCGGATTAGGCGAAATTTCGTAGCCTAAGGAGGCTAAATGCGTCGCCGTCACATGTGGTTAGTGAGCCGGTGCATTGTCATGGAGCAGACGAGCGCCTTTCGTGAGCTTTCCTCTACGCTTCTCCTTGATAGCACCTCGCAATTTGGTAAGAAGCTCACAATAGTACTTTGCTGTAATAGTTTGGCCTTTGCTGGCATAATCTGTGAGAAGAGCACCACGGCAGTACCAGAAGACGCTCAGCATGATCTTGCTTGATGACGGCACAACCTTGGCCTTTTTTGGCGGGAGTTTCCCTGCTTCCATTGTTTGCTTTGAAGTTTATTTTCAGGGTCCTTATTGTGCACCCAACACTCATCCATGGTGATCAGGCGATCAAAAAAGTCATCAAGGTCACTCTCGCAAAGCTTCAACATTTTTGCGGCTGCTTCTTTCCGCAAGTCTTTTTGCACTGGCGTCAGCAAACGTAGAACCCAGCGCGCGGCAACTTTCGTCATATGCAGGTTGTAGCGAAGTATGTTCTGCGCAGAGCCTGCATAACCTGTCCTACTAATTCTTCAACAGTTATCCGCCGGTCAGCGAGTACGAGAGCCTCCAGTTGCGCAGCAATTTTTGGTTAACCATCGAGCGAAGGGCGGCCACTTCGTTCTGCGTCATCCAGGCTTCGTTTGACCGCACTGAAATTGTCTGCCCCATTTGACAAGTGTAATAGGCTGGGGCATTGTCACCGTACACCGCCACCAGCTCGACGTGAATCATATTGGCATCTTGTCCCTTCAAATACAGAAAGCGGATCACTGCACGTGCTTCGACTTTCCCGATGGGTGCTGCCATTTTTGTTTTGGCCCCCTAGCGGTATTGCGCGGTATTATATAGAACATTACCTTTATATTACGTTAAAACTATACAGACGCACACACATTTTGATGCTTATTGTGCATGCCTTTTCTAAATCTGTCACACTGATAATACGAACTTTATGAACGCCTCTCGTATGTGAGTGAATGTATGTCTTACGTCATCAACCGCATTCTTTCCCTCCAGTCATCCAGATAAATCACTGACGCTACAAACTCTGCAAGCGCTGCGCAATATTCCGAAAAATGTTACGAGAAACATTTCTGTTATAATAATTATTTAATCTTTGTCTAAGGTGCTGCTCGCAATTATAGCATTAGGGCGTTGGGCTTCTTTTTGCTTACATGGACTCCTGAGAAATACTTCGCGCTTTAATACTTTCCAACAATCAAAAAGATCATGCGTCTCGCCATACTTCTTTATATTACCAGGGCGCTGTAGGCACCACAACAGGATCTAACGACCAATTTTGTCTCATGCGCAGGGACCTCTGAAATATTAAATATATGATGCATCGTTTGTTTGCTTCCGCTTGCTCTATGATATAATGCACCAACGACTCAAACCACAAACCTTATTACTTACCTGGTTTCCTGTGTACCTTTATGTAAAGGATTACGATGATGTTAAGTACCTCAAAACATTCTAGAAGTTTTCTTACATCCGCATAAAATTTTAAGCTCGGCGAAGATACTTATTAGCTGATACTCATTCACCACTACAGCAACAAAGACAAAGTATGCAAGCATTCATATCCAGTCATTTAGTTCACATTAGTTCGTACGAAAGAGATATTTGTGAATACCAATCATACACATTAAGTTCAACAAGACAAGGGATCACAGGATCATGGAGAGTTGAAGTAATCAAGAGTGGTCAAACAACAGGTTTCTCAGGGTATAGCCAAAATATCTATCACTGGATCTTTATTCAGCACTTTGAAGAAATTGTCAAAACATTCGCACCAGCGACATCTCTCGTTCGACCACATTTTGAGCATCTAAGCCTCATTAAACACGCTGCCGTTACATGAAAATGTTAAGAGAAAGCTTTAGCTGAGGGCTTCTTATCTATATACATGGGAAAGAAAAAATCATTTTACCCGGCAACTTCTCCACCAATTTGTGAGGTGTTTGCTTCATTGAAAAGAAAAGCTTAAAATCTAGTGACTTGTTGTGAACTTGTGATTTAGCTCGCCATATCTTTTTTAAAAAATTACAAAAGTTGCAAATTTTCAGAAAAGGAGCATATCAAGTTTACAACTCTCTACCTCAGCAATGAAACGTGATAACACAATTCAGTAAACTGGCCCTAATTGAACATCTAAAGGGGGCAATTTCGATATATTATGCATGGCTCTCAATTAGACCCCTAATTTCTGAGTTAAGCTTTTACGAAACATTATTAAACTATGTAACAGAATCATGTAAGATACCAATTTACATATCAAGTTTATTCGCTTTGGATGCTCTAATAGATGCCGTTCACAGAACTTCGATATCTGTTCTAGGTTTTGAGCTACAAATTTTTGAACTTCGCGTTGCTATTTTTTTAAGCCTACCAATTTTTCAAGGTTTCATGTATAAATGCTGGCCCTAAATCAAAATGCCACTTCACAGTCACTAGCATTCGGCATTCTCTCTGAAATGCAACAAATTTCATTAAAATCGGCCCAGTAGTAGTTATCTCAGAAAATCGTTCATGCATTTCACATGTATTTGAATAGGCGGCCTCGGAGTTGGGCCCGAGCTAGAGAGTAGAGAAACTTAAATAACCTTACAATTACAAAGCGGCTGGCTCTCACTTTTTTGCAGTGCTATAAAAAAGTACGATTTCACAAGGCAATTTTAAACGCCTACACCACCTTAGCAGGTATATGGGGCCACAATGCCATGACTATACAAATAAGTTAGGAAAAAGAACGTATTCCTCAGGGAATCGAACCCAAGCCTGCAGCATTGAAAGCTACTACAGGTCATCGGTACCAGGCCAACAGATCAGAACGGGAGCGACAGTAGATTGAAAGAGCACCGCCATCGTAGATCTACCGGGATATTGACGCGCAGGCGCAGCCCGCTCGTGGAGGATTATAAGGTCTGCAGAGGAGCGAAGTGCGTTTGGGTACAAAAGTCACGAAACCTAACGCTCTGCTCAATGCTCTGCTTAGTCGACCGTTATGACAACTGTACAAAGTATGCGAGATGTGCAAACGCTCTCGAGTAATTTCGATAGTCATCGTACGTAAAAAGTTCCGCGGGAACTTTTTGTGATTCGTGCTTCTTTCTCGCTACTGACAACTAATTCAGGGTGACTCCGGTGGTCCAGTCACCATGTGGAGGAATGGTCTCCAGAAGTACTTCCAAGTGGGCATCATCTCTTTCTCCAGAGGCTGCAGCAAGACAGGCCGTCCGAACGTGCACACCAGGGTGTCCCACTTCGTGCCTTGGATCCGGAACATGATGTGGATTAGATGGTGGTTCTAGGAAACATTCTTCGATCACGACGTGGTGAAGACAAGACCGATTGTGTAAAACATGCTCTTGTAAAAGGAATGACGTGCTTTCTTAGTGAATATTGGAGAAACACAACATAAACACAACGTAAGGAATTTGGACCATAATAGTTCTGACCACTTAGTGCAAACTCAAAACAGAAAACGGGAGGGGAGCATCTGAGCACTCAGCGTGTCCGCTCCCCCTTTCTGTTTCAATTTTGCGCTAAGTGGCAAGGAATGTTATGGTCTAAGATTGTTCAATATGAATACACTAGTCCAGCAACAGGTACTAATAATAAATAGTACGCGTTAAGCACAACCGCATTTGCTACACCCTGATAGCATGGTGCTTCCGTGTGCAGTAGTAGCATAGAAATATATAAATGTACAGGTCTATAGGATCTAGCAGATAGATTACCTGCAGTGGCTTGTTTAATTATGGTATTCTGAAGTATATTTCAAGTTCCCCTGTCAAGTATGTACCGACTAGCCCAAGCCTCTACGGTGTCGCAAAACAAAGTTCTAGCTTTTCTTCACTGACAGTGTGCGCAAAACAATGATAGGCAAATTCAAATTGTTTAGCAATTGAAGGCAGTGAAGCTTGCTCCTCAAATGAGAAATGAGTGTGATTCACACTTGCAGATTGAAAAAATTGACGGCTGTGACAAAAAGCGGTGTTTGCTTGCACGTACGGTAAATATATAAATATATAACTGTTCTAATAAATATACGGTGTGTGCTTTGTAATCTTCTTTGTTACTAAAGCATACAATTAAAAAATATAACAAAGTACTGCAGTTAATCGGAAAACATCACCAGAACAAAGCTTGCAGTTCCACGGGGCATCAACTGAAATGCAGGGATTAATAAAAAAAACGGGTAGATTCCTCGTTGGCGCGTCCCCTATTCTCCTCACACGGGCGCGGTACGTCGGATGGACTTACTCGCGCTTGTGGCGCTCGTGCTGTATCGGTCATGCCGGATTATGCATCCTTTCTCGCGCCTTACGGCGCTCTACCTTCAGAATAACATCACTGATTTTCTCGGGAGAGCAGTAGGGGCCGTAGTGGAGACCGGGCCTGCTGTCCTGTAGCAGTAGTTTCGCTTGTGCCAGGCTTTTCAAATGCTGCTCTCCATAACTTTTCAAAACGTGTAAACTCAAAGAAAATGCTTTCGAAAAGTCACAGAGAGCACCAAACGAAAAGACTGACACGAGCGAAAATACTACTACAGCAGAGCAGGCCCGGTCTCTACTACGGCCCGTACTGCTCCCCAGGGAAAATCAGCGATGTATATTTGAAGGTAGAGCGCCGTAAGGCGCAAGAAAGGTGTAATCTGCCATGGCTGAACGAGCACGAGCGCCGGAGGCGCAAGAATGTCTGTCGGACGTACTGCGCCCATGCAAGGAGAATAGGCTACGCCAACGAGGAATCCACCAAAAAACGCACAATACTTTGTGTCCGTCTTATCGTAGTTGAACGCATTACCTGCAGCTACTCTCTGCCCATTGACATGTTAGGAGTTACGTCTTTGCGGTTTACAAAGCGATGTCCCCGTGGCACATGGGGACATCGATAGTTAAAAACGGTGCCTCGTAGCATATAAACACAGAAACGCAAATAAAAAAAATTTACTGAGAAACTTAAAAACGTCTCAGTGGTATATTGTCCACACTGGATAAATAGAAATACAATTGCACCGATCAAACAGTACCGCCTTTATCGTGGGGGCCAGACGTACATGCACTGCTTCCCATGAATTATCCTCAATTAGTTTTATACGCGTACATCGCTATCTAACTTCCATTGCCATATTACAACAGCACCGAACGCTTAGAAGTTTCCCTGTAAACAGAGCTCATTTCATTCAGCGGTAGAGGAAAACAGCGTCTGAGAGTGCTATATTTGGTACGTCGTCGTCATTGAGTCTGGGAAACCAACGAGTGCCTTGCGTCGACTACTGGAAGCCATGACGCAGACCAACAGGTGGTCGTAATGTGTCTCTCATCGGAGCTATTGAAAGCGTTCCTATTCCGTCGTGTCAACGAGTGACAGTTGAAGCAAATATTATATTTGTAGTTGACGTGGCGACTTCTTCATCACCGACTACTGCACTTTTATGGTGACGTGAAGATACTTGGCACGGAAATCAAATTTTTGTTCCGTTCCACAGCCTCAGCTAGTAACGTGAATATATAATTAGTGAGGATGAATGAAATGTGACACATGTCTGTGTTCTTGAAACGGATTGAGTTCAAGGTAATTAAAGGAGTCATGACACCAAATTTTATATCTAGAAAAAGCATTGCATATTAAACCACACGGTGTCTCACGGCGCGCTGGCAAAATATGAGTGCATTCGCTGCGGAAGAAGATCTGTATATAATTTTTATGTATCAGTTGAAACGTACCACAGTCTTGAAACGCTGAGAGGTGGCGAAATAAATTGTCACAACCAAAAACAGCTCTATCGGCTAACCTAGGTCGATCTCCAAGGCCGTGCTTTTGTATGCTGCAAGCACCGGAAGTTCTTGCACGAGCTTAAAATATGTCATGCTTACCTTGAGCGATTTATTTCTTGCCATTGCGTTTCAGTGGTTTGCTGCTGCTTTTTCTCGGGCGAGTGAAGAAATTGCGGGTCCAATTCATCAGCGACGCCGTTGCTGAACCATTGGGTGTCAGAGCGTGCGGAACAAAACGTCCGATATGGAGTCGCATTGTTCACAGTGCGGTGGCCAATCATTTCCTGGCGTCATGCATTCCATGAAAAAACGGCCGTCGTCGTTAAAATGATTGCGTTAGAGGCCGCAATTTCTAATCAACATTTAGGAGTAAAAATGTACAAAGAGAGCCACTGTTCTCGTGTGTAAACCCATATTGGGCCCTCTACTAAGAGGGACAATGATAAACTGAGAATAGTCGGCCAACCGTGTGATGGCACCATTATGTGAAAATTTCGAGCAGGAGCCTAATCTGCCATGTAATCAAATGACTTCATAGCTAAACTCATACAATTTAGACTATGAAGCTAAAGAAAGCATGCGAGAAAATAATTGTGGCGATTCAATACTAACGTAGATGTAATGATGTAGGGGAAATGATAATGAACAAAACGGCAGCTTCTGGCAGGTGGGTACCGAAGCCACATCTGGCCTATCACACCACGTGCGCTGCTTTATAATCAAGCTAAAGCGGCGGCCATCGTACCGCCCACGTTTTACGGTATCCATGTATATGTACAGCCAGCATCGCTCCCGGCAATAGCAGAGATGTTGGAAATCCTTGAACACTGTAGGCATCACATAGTACGTGATCTCAAGAGCAGGCCGCAGGCGATAGTTCATATGCTTATAACTACCAGAAAATTATGCCTTTCAGAAATCCTTCTGGCTCATTACGCTCACAAGAAAAGTTTATGTGAAGCGAGGTGTCTTCTCGTCCACCTTCGATTCCACTTACTTTAGTAAGTAATCGTAAGAAATATTTACCACTACTAACAAAACAAAAGAAGCCCCTCGGAACCCCATCTTATTCTCCCTCATAGCAATCTAGAGATAAGTACACCTGTAGTGTATGAAACTTTCTGATCCTATGCACTTGTGACGGAGCATAACACAAGTTTTCTTATTATACCCGTGATTTTAATGGTGACTAAACTGTTAGATTCCTTCGATTTCAGTCCGGTTATATTTTTACGTGAATAATTTAACCGGCCAATTCACAATTGCTCAACACAATGGATGAATTTTACAGCTTAATGAGAAATATCCTTATAGAAATAGCGTGACAACTGCAATAACGCATTCAAGCAAGTAAGCGAAGATGTTGGAATGTGACAAGACTTCTGTCCCCATAATCATCCACGTGTGCACAGTTGCAATATCTGGTAAATATAATTACGGGGCGAATATATTACAGGAATTTATGGAGAAAAATAATTGCTTTCACCAGGTGTAGAAGAGACAACATCGATCCTTTAAGCAGGTAAACTAAAACTGAACAAACTATTACCAAGTCCGTCGAAGTCCTTCGACCCTTTCCAATCATATCTATTCTATCATAAATCTTTTACACAACGCCCAATGCACATATGCCAAGGTAAATACTAGCCGCATGTGCGTGTTTCTAATTTGGCGTTCGCTAGTTAAATAAAGAGAGCAAAATAGGTTATGATGTAAGCTTCAGCGAGTACGTACCTTATTGCTGTACCGTGTTATGTCCAGTTCTCAGCAGTATAAAAAAAGGGAGTTGACAATTTTCCGTCAGCAACCTCTAATCAACGATAGACCATAGAAAATTTATCGCCCTCTTGCTTTTCACTTCCGTCACAAAATGTTCGCAATATTCGATGAGACCGATCGAGGCAGATTCTCCGACTCCGACCATACCTTGTAACGGCCTCGGTACGATGTGCTTTATTTATGTGACGGCTTCGTAAGAAAGCGCATCTAAAGTGACTAGACAGCGCGCACCGAGAATCGGTGCCCGTTTTGTTCTTGCTCACAGCTGCTTCCCACAGACGTTATTGAACATCATGGCAGCTTCCGTGGACTACATTTTCATAGCACAGAGCTTCAGATGCCTCATTTGCGTTCTCTTTTTGGCGTCTCTGCACAATAGACACGTTGTAAGTACGGCATTTTCTCTGTCTACTTCTATTTAGGACTCCTTCAAATTATTCGGCACGGTTCATTTTCTATAGCGGTGGGTCTACGTGGCGTACGGTTACAGGGTGGTCACAAATGTTTTTTTAACAGCACAAAAGAGTTCACCTAAGAAGATAATTTTGCAGCGCTGTACATTTTTATGAACTGGCTATGTAGTTGGTAGTTGAGCTTGCACCAGCATATTGGGTCATTACAGTGCTTGAAGTTACTCTCAAGGATTCACTCGGTATGGGTTTTGTTTAATTTATCCTGACGCGCCACAAAATATTTACAACACATTCTGACCCCCGCCAGAATTTTTACCTACATGGCTAAACATAGTAACTTTGAAAAAGCCAGACAAAATATGTCGATCTGACTTCGACACCGCTTGTGCCGACGAACATCAAATTCTGTAGGCGAAGAGTCTCAGTGTCGATGATTTACATAATGTGGGCTTGCGGACCCAACAGCGAAACGATTGGGCATTTTCTGTATGAATATCCAACATACCAGCTGGCGCTGTGTGCTGCTGAGCTGCTGAGCAAGTTCCGACAGCTTAATCTTGCTCGAACTGCGATTAATGCTATCTCCTTTTCAAAAAGTCATTGTTTCCACTCAGTATGAGGATCAGAAAGCTTTACCAAAATTCTTGTCGACCACTGCACAAAATTCTCGTCTTTATGATCTTACTTTGCGTGTGACTGTGTATTGTGGTGGCGTGCCTTCCTCTCCCTGTTTCCTATTTTTATCTCCTGCAGTTCTCTGTCGTTTCTTCCTCTCTCCTCTTCCTAAAATAACTAATAATAACCAGTGATGTAATCACAACATATTACCATTAGTGCATGTGCAAGGAGGGCGCATCGCTAAATTTATTGGTAACATGTAACCCTTGAACATCATAGAGGTGATAAGACGCACCGTAGTGAAGTGCTCGGAAATATTTACCAAGTCAGTTTCTTTAAACAACAATTAGAAAGCAGGTCAGACGAACTGTTTCGCATAACTTTCCATTAAAATGAAGTCGTCGTTGACGCGAATCGAACCCAAAACCTCGTTCTCAACCGCAGCCCACCACAGCCAGCCCCCTGCGGCATGTGGCATGTAAATTTTAATTGGAGCCAGACTCACACCGGCAGCCACCTTGAGGCATTTATATAATAGACCACTGTCGGAGGACCTCTTGCTAGGCGCAGGGCCACAGAGCTGTCAGACAACAGAGGCAATGCGTGCTTTTTCACGCTTCTTAGGCGACACGGGCCTGGACTCACGCTTGTGATAATCATTTGTGCAATGTGTCCTTTCACCTAGTTCCTCCCATTATCATACCCCATTGTGACCCTCTTTCTTGCCCTCCTCCCCTTCCCTTATGTAGAGTAGCAGGCCAGATGCTCCATATTCCGGCCGACCTCTCTACTTTTTCACATCAATAAACTACTTCTTCCGAATTGAAGCCGAAGCAAACTTGACGTTACCATCGTTGCATCTGCCGTTCAATTTACATCGCGGAACACTTAAAATCCCGTAAATGCAACAATGCAAAAGGTGTTTAGTTGACGGTAACACAACACAAATATCTCACAATCTACAATCTGAATTGTCCCGTATAAGTTGTAAAAATAAATATTGCTGTGTTTTTTAAAGTTATTTGCTTAGAAGAGGTAAATACACGACTTTAGGTTGTCTTATTTGGTTTTGTGTTGCTCTTGTATCAATTCAGGCACATGGAGATAGAATCAACGGGCCCGGTGAGCTTCTTTATTGTATTTCGTAGTTATATATATGAACCTTTCACTAACAATAATGTTGACTAATTAGAGGAAACTGCCCATTTGAAGGTGTCTAAGGCATCGCGAGAAATTTTCAGTTTGCGAACAATCGTCAAAAATGTGGCACTGATGATGTTTGTTTTTAAATAATGTGGAATTACAACTTCATTTCATACAGGGCTGCTTTTCCTTTGCTTGAAGTTGTTCACCCTTTCTTTGTCCAGTCGACTGTCATTTGTTTCACAACAAAGTTGGTATTGTTGGAAAACCTAAGTTGGAAAACCATTCGAATTAGCGTAATCAGATATGAAGATGTTGGGCATGTCGAAAATTAGATTGCATCAAAAATGCATAGGGTAACTAGGTACACCCATATGAAATTACCTGATTTTCAATGCGAAGCAAGCCTTCGCACGCCAGCTTTCGTACCCCATATTAAGGTGGTTTCAGCGTTATAAGAGGAACATGCCACCGTCCGCTAAATACTTGGTGAAACTTTACCTTAACTTAATGCTTGTAAGAGCCACAAGTGTCTTCCAAGAGGCTACGAAGACCATGACCTAGACAACCCATGCTTGCAGCTACAGGTGGTGCCACGCAGGTACTGACATTTCATGAAAGAGCTTTGCACCCAGCCCCTGTGAAGAGTTTAAAATATATAAAAATTTGACGCGGTACATCTGCCATGTAGCTAAACTAGTTGAACAAATGAAGGAGAACATGCTTTATTACAGAACACGCCCAAAAAGAACACGTTTATTTTATATCCACATGCAAGAACAAAATTAGGGCTTAATGGATTTCAAGTTCTTGATGTAAGACAACGCTTGCCAACATGACGCAGAATTTCTAACTTTCAGTCACTGATGCGACATGCGAAATAACAATTCAATGTAAATTTGATGTGCCCGAATATAAGAAAAAAGACGGAATATATATTGAAGGCACATACAGCAAACAACAAGAATGACAAGTTGCCGTTCTCCATTTTGAACTTCTCTTCTGTACTTTTAATGGGGAGGAGGAGGAATAAACTTTATTTCTGTACAGCAGATTTGTGAGGCCTAGGCCTCTCTACCTAGAGACGGCCTCGAGCCCTTGCGGAAGCCACGTATATTCCAGACTCCCGAGGAGCAACGCGCCTACGAAGAGCCATGTCCCGCATGCGCTTGGCGTTTAGTGCACATCATCATCGGTGGTGCTTGCCGCCCGCCGGCGACGATTGCATTCTCGTCTCTGTTCCTGCCGTCGCTCTTCGTAGGCGCGGTGCTCCTCGGGAGTCAGGACTACACGCGAATATATAATAATATGTAATAATATATAATATTATAGTATATATAATATATAATACCAAGTGACACGAGAAAATGTGTGTGCGTATCTATCGTCACGGTGACCACCGATCAAGGCAATAAATGTACTCGTACCTTTGTTCAGAATTCTGTGTCCCCTCTGTGTCGTGTGCTAAATAGCTTCGCTGGTCATCCACCATCACAGAGTGTCGTGCCATCGCCGTCATTCCAGCCTTGTCATACGGCTGTCATCATCCATTGTTGTCACGCCATCGTCGTCACACACTCGCTGTCATGCAATCGTCCTTATGTCGGCTTCGTCACGCGGTCGTCATCACACATACTTCACTACTAATAATTGTTCATCTCGTTGTCAGCATTCCATTATCGTCATACCGCCTTTGCCCTTGCATTGACGCCATTCCTTCAATCGCTTGTGGCAAGCGATTGCCATAGCAACGTGGGAGGGTACCGGATTATACCACATATAGCCAAAGCAATGGAAATCTCAGAATGACAACTATAGATGCTTAACAAACTGAACGTCAAAAAAACGGTGTGCGGCTGCATTGTTCGAACGCTAATCGCATTACCCATCGATAGTAATTTTGAGATGAGCTCTGGCGTAATTTTATTTCGTTTCTTTTTTTTCTAGCGTCAGTCCTATTACTGCAAGTTTTTCCTGTAATTATCCTTGTTAAGACATTGCCAGAAACCCTAAATTTATTCAATAGCCTAAACTAAAACAGAAGACTACCTACGGGTTAAGCTGCTTCTAAAATAACGACGCATGTATAACCATCAAACATCATTATTTGCATAAATTTCATTTATTCATAAGCACAATAAGTAGCACATTACTTGTTGAAGAAACAGGTAACTCATGCAAAATTATTGCAAACATTGCGGGATCTGGCTATTGGCAAAGGCAATGAGGCGTTGTGGGTTAACCACAACGCCTCATTACCTTTCCGAAATAACCACATTCTCTCAGTCGTTAGACTAGTTAAATCAAACCTCGGTGCCTTTTAGTTCCGAGAAATCAATTACACACGATGCGAAAACTTGATACCTCCATCTTGTCTAATAAATACCAATGTTACCAGGTCTGCAATAAGAATGAACTGTATTTTACCGAAAATACATACTAATTATGGTAAGCAACGCGTCCATTTTCATCCGTCAATTTCTGGAACGCATTACCCATAGATTTTGAAACCTCAAAAATTCACCAATTTAGGAAACTAAAAGAATATATCCTTTCATATGCTGATGTTTAGCTAATGCTAATAAGCATTCTTTCAATATTTCTTTATTTAGTTTTCAATTTGATACCATAGTATTGCTCTTTGATGTACTTTTCATTATATGTATTCGAGTTTGCCAACTAAGTCATTAAATTATGTCAATTGCACGGTTAATTTATATTAGTGTTTACGAGATTAAGTGACGGTGCTCTTTCATATGCTTCTTGCTTATGCCCTTTTAATTACTTATTTACGCTATTTATGTTATAAAGATTTAATTGTTCCTTGTTCACGATTCTTTGCAACTACAGTAATCTGCGCTTTATTATGTTTAGTTTCGAAAAGAGGTCGCATTCTAGTCTTTGACTTCGGGACCTCCTTCTGTACTCTTAAGTCTTGTAATATTTTTATTCACCAGAATAGAAACGATTCTGATTCGCTCATCTCTCACACCCCTTTCCCTTCCCAAGTATAGGGTGGCAAAGAGGAAATAACCTCTCGTTATTCTCTCTACATTATCATTGATTTTAACTCTCTCTCTCGCTCTCTCACTCTTTCCTGGTGAATTTTAGAGTGATTTCACGCTGCAATTTTCATTTGTGCCTAGTCAGGTGGAATAGTAAAAACTTAATTTCAACGAAATCTTGTCATCTGTTTAAGTATATCACTACATTGTAATTACGTCCTTCTCGCATTACAGAATGCGGCATTTCAGCACCCATCGGAAGGATTGTTAATGGCGAAAAAATTGACCGGCTACAAATACCATGGATGGTAGGCACAGACTTCCCGTCGTATTTACATCGCTCCCTATCCCTTTCATCAGCCTATCTTCATTTCCATAATCACCGCACATTTTGGCAAGAGATTGTCACGTATCACTAACTTTACGCAGACGGGAATTTCAACGCTCTTTTGAAAACAGCATTTAAACATGTTTAATTAGTTGCAGATTTTTCTAATAGTTTTTTTTTCATTAGAAACCTAAAACACGCGTTTATGAATGATCACTTTACCAAAGGGCGATTTCAGTGAAAGCAAGTGGCTGAATTTGCTAATTAGTGCAGAAAGTAGAGGAAGTGTGAGTGAAAGTTTATACTTCGCACAGTTATCCGAAACATGCCCAACTCACCAATTTCTAAAAGCAGGTGTGCCCAAGCTTTCTTTCTCTTCATTTCGTTAAATAATTTACCACAAAGAAATTTGCCCAGATAGAGGGGCGATCAAAAGGTTTTGCAACTCGCATATCAGGAAAACTGCCAGACCTTGGAAAAAAATTATTTTTTAACATAATCTCCCCTCACACTAATTCACTTCTACCACTTTCGTGATAGGCGTTCGATACCCTGAAAAACATTATTCCTGGTTGCCAAGCCACTCCTCTGCGGCAGTTTGGAGCCAGTTCAAGTCATCAAACCTCGTTCCTTTGAGGTGTTTCTTCAAATTCGAAAATAAATAAAAGTCACTAGGAGCCAGGTCGGGACTGTAAGTGAGTGGTCCAGCTGTTCGAAACCACTCTCGAATGGCAGCCTGGGCAACACGAGACCTGTGAACTAGGGCGTTGTCGTGCAGGAGGGGGACACCTCTTATCACTAATCGTCGGCGTTTTTCCATGATGGCTTTACGCAGTTTTCGAAGAACGTTGTGGCAGTATTCGCCTGCAACTGTCCTACTGGTTTCAAGATACACAATGAGCAGAATCCCCTTTGCGTCCCCAAAAAATGCCGCCATCACATTCCTTCCTGAGCGTTGGGTCTTGAATTTTTTTCTGGGGAAGGGAGCCCGAATGCCTCCACTGCATAGACTGCTGTTTTGCTTCTGAGTCCCACTGATGCAGCCACGTCTCATCCCCAGTCACTAGGCGGGAGAGAAAATCTTCCGGGCCGCTTCAATAAAGGTGCAAGAGTTCCCTTGAATGCACGTGGTAGTCTCGGTCTTGCGCTGAGAGGTTCCATGGCATCCCATGTGCCGAGACATTCGTCATACCCAAAACATCGTGGATGGTAGTGAAAGCACTGCCATAAGAAATGTTCAATTCTCCGGTAACTTCGGACACCTTGATTCGGCGATTATTCATGATAAGGCTCTCGCAGAGGCTGAATGGTCGAAATCGGTTGAAGTGGTCGGCCGCCCTGACCTTGGGTCGTCTTCCACGTGCGCACGACCGTGTTTAAACTCATTGAACTACCGAGTCAGTGTAGCATATCAAGGACATTCACTGCCATACACATTCACCATCCTACTGTCTATCTCGTTGGCGAAACTTCCTTCTTTGCACAAAAATTTGATAACGCTCCTGTACTCGAGCTTGAAATCATGGGAGGAGGCCATGTTCGACTGACTGATGCAGACCAAGTAACGAACTGGAAGGCATGATATGCAGACCTTGCTAGGCTGCAGAGATGATCTAAGCAAAAGGTAGAGAGAGATCACTGTCAGATGTTTGGTTATAGCCAAGTTGCAAAACTTTTTGATCTCCCTAACTGTGCACGCCACTGTGTTAAATGATGTATGCGCAGTGGTCTAGTTAGCATCAAGTTACTATTTCACTGCAATGACAGTGCTAATAATAGGTTTTGTGTGTAAAACAAGTATCCAAGAGCACTCCTCTGCTTGCTGTAGCTTCGTTCATACTTGAGCATGAATATCCATATCTGAGTATATTCAAGACGGGTGCTTCCAATGTAGGCACATTTTGCAGCGATGAACAAGCGAGATTGCCTTGAAAAGAGGCAGGTGAACATTTCAGTCTCTACCTCCATCTTGATAATCAAAGCTGTTAACCCACATATTCTTTGGTATATTTTACCTTCGCGCGTGTAAAGCATAGGGCCGGCAAGAAGTATTCCTTTTTTTTCACCTCACATTACTTCAAAGGCCTTTTGACCAAGTTGTGCTAGCCTGTATTACTAAATCTTTTATTTTATTTGTGATCAGTTTCTTTTCCATTCACAATTACTGTTTTTGTTTTTGCAATACCACTGCATTTTAGCCTGCCCCACACCGTGCGCTTGTGCCACATTTTTATTAAGGTACTCGCTACGACCATCATTTGCACTTGCTGAGCCGCCGTAGTAGTTCAGTGGCTCTAGCATTGCGTTGCTGTACCCGAAGGCCCGGATCAACCCTGGCCGCGGCGAGCGCATTTCAATGGGGGCGAAAACAAAAAAAAACGCTCGTTTACATTGATTTAGGTACACAGAAAATGATCCGATGTGATCAAAATTATTCCGGTGTAAGCCCTGCGGCGTGCCTCATAACTATATCAGGCTTTTAGCGCATAGAAAAAAGTTATTCATTTGCCTTTGCAGGAAAGTGTTTCTCTTCACCAGATCCTGCAAGCAATGAGGACGTAATATTGCTACGGGAGCAACGGTCGTGTATTATGGGACATAAAGTGTATTCTCAAATGCGACGTGTACTTAAGACACTTGTCTTTAATATACTCACGTATGGATAGTCGAGCCGATCCATGTGTATTCAATGTGTGCTTTTACTGCTCACCTTGAACAGGTGTCTTTAGGAATACAAATTACAGAGATTCACCACAGGCAAATTTTTCGTCCGCTTTGAGGCCCATTTTCTTCTCTACCACGTGTACTTTCTTCTATAGGTATACATGGAGATAATGTACATGGACGAAGCAAAAGGTCGGGTAAAAATTAAGTGTGGAGGAAGCATTATCTCACCAAACTTCATCCTCACAGCTGCACACTGCCTCTACAGCAAGTAAGTACTTGCAAAATAAACGCGAATCACGATGAAGCGCGTACGTCTCTGGCAAATTTCCTATGCCTCTCTTTTGATGAGGTAACGATTTCTAATTTGGTATAGTCTCTAGCTTCATAAGCTTCAACAGAAACATTTTTCTGTACTCTGCAAGGACCAAGGTTGTCCCATGACCATCGTATTCACCTTGAAAACTCAAATCAAATCAATGGTAAGGACAAATGAAGTTTTCTGTTTCGGTGAATCTGCCCTGGCTAACGTCGTTCTAATCGACCGAAGCGAGTGTGTTCACAAGGGGATGTGAGGAGGTGTCCCTCGCTTAGGGTGGCAAGTGGAATTGGGGCACGCGTGTCCGATACTTCGCCGCCGGGGATGACCATCGATAGCGCCCCTTCTCGCGTCCTGTCAGCAACGTAGTTAGCGTTCACCTCACAGCAGGTATAGAGAGAGAGGCTTCGTGTGGTTTCCGCAGTAGCGAAAATAACTCATGCAGTGCAATGGAGGTTCGTGCATTTTCGTAACAGCTACAGCACAACCCAAAAAAAGCTTCTGGTTAAAAAAATTATGTATCGATCGGCTAGAAATATTGTCTTTCACTGGTCCAAATGCGTTGCACAGCATAGAATATGCTTTGTCATCAAAACGCTACTAATTTCTAGCACACTGTATTTATAGTTTAACTGGTTCGTCCGATGTATTTGGGTGATTCACAAAGTCTTACGCATAATTCACCGCGTCAGAAACCTCTTCGTTTACTTAGGTAACAAGCTCCGATGGCATCTACAAAACTTTTTCTTTTGTTCCTATGCGGGGATCGTAAATGTTTCAATGAAATGTTGTCCTATGTGCCATTGTTGGACTATGTGTTGTCCGTTGATCACCATTCATTGTTGCAATTGAGTATTGGGTGCATAAAAAGCATACCTTCTACCAGAATTCGCTCAGCTTCCTTGAGTTTGTGCGGAGCTAGCCTGCCTCTTGCACATGCAAATTCACCATACCATCAATGTGTGAACCCCATCTCATTGAGCCACATACACGCATTTCAAACTTCCAAAACAATTGTTAGTGAACTTTGTACTGTGTGTTGGTGCAATTCGGTGTGAATTTTAACGAGAACGGCAGTGAACCAGAACTTCGAAGTTATTGCTCAGTGTCTGGCAAGAGTAACTAAATGCGATATTCGCGGTTAAATATATTTAACAATCACGCGTATGTGTGAAATGTGAAGGTTAAGAGTATAAAGGGAAAGCCCTAGAAACGATTGACAAGACCACTGCAGTCAGTGCACAAGTTGTAAAACGTAACCTTCAGCCACCCAACGACAAGCAAGATTCTTAATGGTTCGTGATGAAGGCATCAGTATGCAGCAAGCATAGTCGCAAGATTATCAGCGTAACAGAGCACTGCAAATATCCAATAGCGTGACCAGAATCACGCTAACTGTATCAGAACGCTTGGCATACGTCTAGAACACACACCCACGTACGCGCCTTCAATTTTGGTGTTGGCAGTGATGGATTCTCAGCAACGATAGAAAATTTGTTGAAAAGCAATATTGGTAGACGACGGCTCTTTTACATATGTATATCTAAGAAATCAATGCTCAGCACTTACAGGGGCTTCTGCTGGCACTAATTTGCACAGACCGTCACTCAATAACTAAATGCGCACATGTTCACTCCCTCATCCGGTACTTCTTAATAAAGTATGCATTTATCAAGTGTAAATGTAGATGTTTTGTTATTTCTTGACATACAAATGACCTGCGATCATGAGGTAAAAGAGTAATCAGTTGCAATAGCACTCAGCTTCAGAGCGGTTAGTGTTCCCGAGTTAGCATTTCATTGAGCATGTGTTGCACAAATTCCTCAATTCAGGTCATACAAGTTCTCAGAAGCAATTCTGCATTAGTCATTCCAAACATGTACACATTTCGTTCTAGAAACTGTGATTACACGACTTTTGTGTGATACAGAAGAGACCAGTCCAATTGCAAGAATTATTTATCAGCTTTGATATATTTCTTAAGCAAGATATACTACCACAACAAAATGAATACTTGATCACAACCACCGCCAACTTTTTGACGAGGGTGTCGCTTCGTCGGCGTCCGATGCAGATTACAACTTCATGCATTCAATGTCACATTGCCATACTGTTTTATTTGCTCTTACTGTCCTTTTCGCCAACTAAACGTATCTTCCGCAACATTCCAAGGCGCAGACAGCCACTGGGTGCTATCATCTACTACAATGAAACAAGGAGAAAGCAAGGACCCAGGCGCACAGCTGAGTTGTTCATTCGCCATCCTTGGTTTAATAACCCAGCCAACGACATCGGCCTGATAAAGGTGCGGCACCCAAAGGCGGGCTCAGGGAGCTACGCAAATTCATACTGTCGTGAACGCATTCAAATCAAACCTGCCGTTAGGTAGCTTGGAACGACTTGGCTAACTTACCAAATCTTTGCTGTTGTGTTTTGGAAAAGGCACCAAAAGAATGAGTCCTGCGGCAATGCTAGGCATTCATACCATTCAGTTTCAGTTTTTTATCATTGCTCCGTGCAAAAAATTGCTTCTGAACAGAACAATAAACATTCCAGGTTGCTATTAGCTGTGCTATTGACTGCCAGAGCAAGTTGCTGTATATACTCTCAAAATAGAATATGAGAATTACAGCTCTGCTAAAGCTTCACTTGAGATATAGTGCGCAAAAGAAAACTTAAGGGAGCTCCGCTTCCTCTTCTAAATGTCATGGCTCTTCAAATTAGAAAGAGAGAAACATGCTTTTGAGATGCTGGAGATGTTATCCTGGCTATACATTTTAACATAAAAACATGGCAGTCACTGTGAACTAAGTTTTCTAGCAGCATTCGGCATAATTACACGGGATTTTGAAAGGTAAACATTGAAGACTTTAAAATCTGCATGGATTATCATATTTTCATAGGTTTTCCGCATTGTATGTTGGTAAACATGAAGACGCTCAGAGCCTTTCTGGGGACGTCACTTTTCTATCATTTATGGCCTCAATAATGAATTTGCATTCAATTTTGCGTGTCTGTGAGTCCATTTTTTGTGCAGTTGCGGCAACCTGTTCCTTTCGACACCTTTGTACATGCTGTCTGTCTACCAACGAGGAACATTAATCTTGCACGGAGGCCTTCTCTCGTAGCAGGATGGGGAAGGATAGCAGAAGGCAAGCATACCATTTTGTAGGATCATTTAACACTATCTGTAAACGTTAGAAACATCGACCTAATTACAGTTTATGCAGGGAACTTTAGTGCTTTACCGTTCTTATTTGAAAAATTGTATTCGTATAAGCTACATTCTCTGTAGTGTTCGGTCGAATTGAGCAATATCTCTTGTTTAAGACTGCGTTTACAGATTGCTGAACTAGGTATATTCTTTTACCAGAAAAGTCTACATGTGAACGGGTATACAGCGTGAATTGGCACTATACAGTTACGAGATGATGGTAAACAAGGAACATGTAATCTACAGAGCGTGCGATTGACTAATTAAGTTAATCTTTTAAAATTCAATCTTCTGTGATGAGAACATCATTGTCCTTTAAACGTGTTGATTATCAGCTTCACTATTCTGCGCCAAATATGCTGCTTAAGAATATGTAAGCTTTAGATGAAATGCATTTATTCTCTAGGTGGCGAATCGTCGGATGACCTCCTCTACATTACAAGTGAAGTGCTTCCATTCGAATTGTGCAAAGCATCTTTCAACAAGCCAAGCTTGCTTAGAAAGCTGCACAGAGGCAATGTGATGTGCACATCGTCCGTGTCCAAAGACAGCTGCAAGGTATATCTGAAATATTTTAATGTTTCAACAGAAAATGTTGAAGTCACGTGATGCGTGGTTTATTTTAGTTCTCATTCCTGTTCCTGCTTTCAGCACAACAACTGCAATTCTTACAATTATACTGCTTCAAAAATGGGTATAAAATGCACTTCTACAAAAATATTTCAGAAAAGCAATTAAACCTTCATTGGTAATTTTCTGCAATGACGATGACTCTAACAACACATAATCAGAATTCACGATATCAGAAATTGAACATCACAAGCAATTTTCACATCACTATGAAATACAAGAATTCTCGAGAAACAATGCCTGGCAAAATTTCATCGTCTCATCTTATACCCAACCACCAGTAGAAGCACTGAAGACCAACAAGTCTTCCTTTTTTTCTTTTTGCCTAAGGAAATAGCCCTTTACTTTCCAGATAAATCATAGTACGCACAATCCAGCAGGTCAGCCGTTGTCTTTTGAGGAACAGTGGAACTTTAGACGACCAAGTCACCGTTAATCATGGCTTTCGGCGGATTACTTCAATGGGGCAGTCATCGTAATTATTTGTAACCAGACGCACTGGCTACATGTGGTCGACATATGGGATATTTATACCATGTAGGGTGGCTGTGGCAGCGGCAAGAACGCATTTTGTGGTATGAAATGATGATAAACTGATCGTGATCACGCTTGAACTTAGAAATTATTAAATGCTTGAAGAACAATTAAAAGCCAAGGAATATATTTTATACCTAGCCCTTTTAATGGTCACCACATAGTTGCGCGGAGCTTGACAGCCCTAAAAGCTAATTGAAGAACTTTGTTTCGTCCAATACAAATCCTAGAGAACGTTCTTGAGTTGAAATGAATTGCTGTGTTCTCGACAAAATGGAGTAGACGAGAAACAGTGCATTAACGTATTGCGAAAAATACTATCAGAAGAAAAGAGAAATACCAAAGCGCAACGCATTGCTTCGTTTTCTTAGTATTGTTTTTAATGCATTGCTTGAAAAGATTATTTAAAACCTACCTCGCAACAAAGTCCTGCCTCATGGGCAAAACCATGTGCGCCTAGAATACCGACTTAATGAAAATTTTTACGCCGTGTTCAATACCCGTTTGCACTTGAACAGCCTTCCTTTCTGCCGTTCACTGCCTACGAGGTACCGGTAGCATAAATTAAAAATCTAACAGGAAATAAGTGATTCCAATGTCTATTACGCGTAATTACGTGACAGCGGGAAGTAGCCAGTTTCTAAGCTTGGAGTAGTCAAGTGTACAGCCGCCCAAATCTTTAACTAGCGTGTGTGAGCGGCGACTTTCTCTGGAAATTACGAACAAACTTACGAATGACTATGCTATCTTCACGAGCTTTGTGAGCATAGTCAGATAGCACTGTCATTTGTAAATTTGTTCCTAATTTAGGGCGCTGGCGCACAGAAAGTCGCCGCTCGCGCATGCTAGTTAAAGATTTGGGCAGCTGTACGTTTTAGAGTCTGAATTCAGACTCTGCTACAAGTGTGAGTTAAGCTGAAAACGAAACAACGATAGGAGTAATTTCGAAATCGTTCACGTTTGAATTTAAGATGATCGTACTCGTCTCCGAGTATTTCGTCATCTATGCGCAACGTTTATCTAAACACAACCAGAATACAGGGGCGGTAGCTGCTTTAGGCATATGCATTTGTCTAAAGCTAAGCAGCACAGCCTGTATTTAAACAAGCTTATTGCTTCATGGCTGTATTTTGGAACTTTTAAGAGCGAAGCTGTTCCAGCACCGTAAAAAGTGCCGCCTGCCGCAAAAGCTCGCCGAGCTACGACGTCACTGCGTTGCCTAGCAACCACCTCGCGGAGTGGCGAGTGCCTCGCCTCCTCTCCGTGCCGTGCACATGTTGCCTTGACATGGGACGTTAAGGAGAGGGAAAGAGAGCATGTGCGCGGCGCGCGCGATGCTCGGGAGAGGGAAAGAGAAAATGAGAGCGAGATAGAGAGAGAAAGAAATTGTAGCATCACCGACGAGGCAACGCGCAGCGCTGCTGCCGACGCCGCCCGCGTTTCCCCGGTGCGAACTCGGCAGGTTTCGACCAGCCACGCCCCGGCAAGTGTGGAGGCGCAGCTTGGCCGTGACGTCACCGGGAGATAAAGCTGGGAGCCACCGCGACAGCGGCACAACTATCGTTGACTCTGAGGCGAGTACATGTAGTCTTCACATGGGACGACCAAATAAGATCCGGACACCCTAAGAAGCCGCTCATCTTGAAGCGCGCCGCGCGGCCAAGTGAGAATCTACGCTTCGGCAGCGAGCCGATTCGGAATATTGTGCCTAGCAGCGCTTAGTATTTCCTAGTAAAACTTGGCCAAACCTGGGCGCTATAACGTAAAATGATTCCAAACTGTTCTTGATTCCAAATTCTGCAATCAGCCTCCACGATTGGTCGAAACATTTTCGGGCCACTCCCAACTTCGCCTGTCTGTCACGCGACGCTACGAAAACCGCGATAGCTCCCCATCTGATATAACGTGTACGCACTAATTATGCATAATTAAACCGCACAAAAGAAAAATAATCATTCCTGATTCGACGCCTTTTCATCATTAGCCCTTTGCTATTGGTCTAATGTTGTCTGGCTACACGCACTTCGCCTGTCTGTCACGCGACCTCACAAAACCGCGAAAAGCTCACCTCGTCAAAGTGACGTGTACGCGAAAAAATGCATTATATGCCGAACAAAACTGAATTTTTTCTGAATAGCCAGACTGCCCCGTTCCGAAAGGAATAGAAGATGGCTGCCCGCTGATCGCTCAAGCCCTCGCTACTCGCACCTGCTGGGGAAGCGTGTATTTATTTGCACATGATAAACCTTTTTGCGTGGCAGAAAACTTTATCGAGTTCTTTCCGCATGCATACGGCATCGCTCTGCCAACTCTTCCTTGCTGAGGATCCGTTTTAGCGGCATTCTTATCCTTCCGTTGCACGCCGCCGCGATTTTCGACCAGCCACCGCAAGCTAAGGCGAAGTGGACCAATCGGAGAAGCCGGCACCACCCTCTTCATCCGGTTATCTATTTTCATTGTGCTGGCTCGGTCCCACCGAAACCCTCTCCACTAGAGCCAATTAGATAAGAAAAACCGCTGAGTGTAGATAATGCTTTTGGTTTTGAAAGCGAACAAAGGTGACCTATAAACGAGGAGAGTGTTTGATTGGGTTGTTCAGACAACGCTGCGGGTCACTGCCCGATTGTTGCGTCGGTGGTTACGTCATTTTGACGTCAGGTGTTTGGAATCAAAATATTTTGGAATAATTTTACGTTAGAGAGCCCCTAGTAAAACCCGGAAGAATCTAGGTCGATCACCAGCTCCGCTGTTTCCTCCAGCCCTGCACCACTAGTGCAAGCAGCCACTTTTTTTCTTTTAATGTCATTAACATTCCAAGGGTACTTGGCGCACTTGCCGGGGTCCGACAGTATGTCTGTCTCTCTGTCTGTCTGTATGTAAGTATGTATGTACCATGTATGTACAATGTATATATGTATGTATGCATGTATGTATGTATGCATGTATGTATGTATGTATGTATGTATGTGTGTATGAATGTACGTGTTTATCTATCCGTCTGTGTCTTAACAGTTTTCGTGACAACTTGGGTCGCTGGGAGTGAGTAGTCCGCCATATAATGAGTAAAACATCAGGCTTCTGTGCAGATGGAATAGACTTCGAAACTAACCATCGCACTAACTTGGGCCACTTGGTCTGGGCCGCTCTTCAATGAACCTTACGCCGACTTGGGTAACGGGGCATGTGTCCCTACGGCGTATGTGCCGTACTGCAATGACAAAAAAAATCGCCAAAACCAATCTCCCGATGACTGTTGATGGTGATGCGTTTAGCTTTGAATCAATATAGTGACACTACGTATTTCCACTGTCTGAACGATTTGTGTATGATGCCTTTAATTCAGCGGTTCTCCACTTTCGCGCGTTCTTAAGAACACTCGGTGCCATCTAGCAGAGCCACCACGAAGCCTGCGCGCGGTCTCCAAAATGCATGGCACGCTGGTGCGTGCGAACGCTCACAAAGCGTATGCGGCGACTAGGCTCCTCTCTCGCGCTTCTCTTTGGACACACTGCACCATCTGGTGGCGCTTCTGAGAAGTGCGCGCGTGGCCTCCGAGACAAGAAGCGTGACGATGGTGCCTGCTAATGCGAAGAATTGTTCCCTCGCTTGCAGCACACCCAGTTGCACGCACTCAGTGACCCAAATTGGTCGAGATGTTCGCTGAAGGGCGTCACATATCAAGTGGATTCATGGCACAGCTCGATAAAGCGTTGGCCGAAAAAACGTATATTGAAACTTGACACACACACACACACAGTGCATTTGTGGTGCAGCCTGCTGAGGCGTGGGGTTGCTGCACTTGAGGGACCCTTCGGAGGCCGGCATCGCATCAAATTAAAGGATCTTTTTCGTCATTGAAGAACATCACGTTCCCCATGGCGCATGCCTGGTTACCCAAGTTGGCATCAATGACGTTGATTGAAGAGTGGCACTCGCCTACCGGCCCACAGCCCGTGACCCAAATAGGCATCGCAGAGCGTCAGTGACACTGAGGCCAGCACAGACCGAATGGCGCATACCCAGCGCTCCAAGTCGGCGTCAAGAAGTTTCGCCGAACAGCAGTGCCTACCCAGTCCCGCGTCTACAGTGACCCATGTCACGATTAAATAAGCTCGTTGAAGAGCGCCACGTATGTACACATTGCCACATACTCAGTGACCCAAGCAGGTCCAACGGTTTGTTTAGAACCTTATTCCATCGGCACAGTAGCCCGATGCGCCACCCATTCGATGTATGACTACCCACTGACCCAGGTAGGGTCTAAAAAGGTTAGATACGAACACACATGGACACATGCAAACATACATGAATAGATAACCCCCGAAAAGGTCGCGAAGTACTCTAAGAATGCTAACGCCCTAGCTGGGACCGCGTTGCAGTGAGAAGCAGAAAAGAAAAGAACAAAGCTGCGTGTCATTCTGATGGACAAAACACTGTGTTCATTTTCTCGGTTGTTTCGTGAGTGTTACCAACATAAATTGATTGCTTTCATTCGGTACCATATTGCCTCGAGCGGCTGGCAGGCTGACAGTTGTCGCGATATCTTGTATCATTTCTGTCGTGCTTTGAGTATTCAGCTGGCGTATATTGGTTTTCCTGTGTTTCGTTAAACTTTAAAGATGATTATTCGTCACACAGGGAATGGTTTTAGGCTGGTTAAGCTCGTTCTATTGTGTATTATGGAATTCACACTCTGTTTCGTTTTCGGATAGACAGTGAGGGCTGGATAAAGGTCATGACAATCTTCCTTTTCGTGCCAGTTGAGAGACAAGGGTTGTTTAATGAGTGAAGCACATGTTCCCCTAAGAGCTCATCCAATGCTCCAAAGAACATAGGTACGAAAGGAATGGAGATGAAGGTTTAGTTTCAATCGGGAGCACTTTTCAGCTCCGTTTCTTTTTACTTTTTATTGCTATTCCCTGCCGCGTTTGCCGTTTGTATTTTTGTTTTTTAATTAAACATTGCGCCATAATATACGTGTGCACAGACTCCCAAAAGTCTACATATGATCGATAGTTTGCTTGTAAATATAGCGTGAATAAGCCACGGGATGAAATTACAGAAAACATTATCTGAATAGTTTGCGCGGATTCAATTTTAACCACCTTGCGCTGTAAGGCGTATCGAAATTCACTTAGCACTAGTCGAGAACGAACATTTAACCAGGGTGAATGTGCCAAGCATGTTATCGGACACTGTTGTCGGTTCAGACGGCTCTTTTGTTCAGACGTATCTTTCTTTCCGATTTAAGTTGTATACGGTGCTTTACCGCGGAGAGAGAAAAGCAGGGGCTACCTGAAGCCTGGCGAACCCGTCGGTGTCTTTTTTTTTTACCTCTCTCGGTTAAAGGAGATTATATTGCCGGCTTTAACTCCCAAAACCATGTATCAGAGTTTTTAATGGGGGGCTCCTAATTAGGTTTAAACGAACTTGTAGACACAACAAAGCCCAACAGAACAAATAAATAAATAAGAATGGTCGTGCAGACCATTATTTATTTATTTATTTATTTATTTATTTATTTATTTATTTATTTATTTATTTATTTATTTATTTATTTCATAGGTGTAACATCAAAATCAAAATGCAGATGTAGGCTCTGAGAGCCGCCCTATATTGTCGGGCGCTGCGATTGATTTTGATGGCGTGGGGATTCGGCGAGCGCTCTTGCAATCCGCGCCCATCGGAACGCGGACTGCCGGCGACTGGGAACTGAACCCGCGACCTCATTCTCGGCAGCTCACCGCCATGGCCACTGAGCCAATGTGCGGGTTTTAGTGTCCTTGCATTCTGCTCCACTCGGAATGTGGCAGCCGGGACCACAATTCAAAGTGCTGTTCACATTAAATTCAAGGAGGACAGGGCAAACTTAGATGTCACAAAATTACTGCGTGCTCCAAACTCTTGCAGGGCGACTCGGGAGGCCCGCTGACAACGTGGCTGGATGGCGTTCGTTCGGTGCAAGTGGGCATCGTGTCCTTCGGCATCGGATGTGCCAGACCCGACAAGCCCGGTGTATACGCCCGTGTCGCCGCCTTCGTGCCCTGGATACAACGGCAAATTGCTAGAAACTACGATCGCTAGGGGCCCGTTGTGAAACACGCAACGGCTCCACCTTAGCGTCGGATGTTACCCCGTGAAAAACACTTTATACTCATTAAGGTGTCGCACTAGATATACAGATGTAGCTACGACCCTGTGGTAGCACACATGTTCGCACTGCATGCTTTTAAAGAACAGACGTTTAACACAAGGAATACACACCCTATTCCTTGAGATCTCACATTACAAAACAAAATAAACTGACATTCCAAAAAAACTATGCGTGGCTCTTCTATCGCAAACAACAAAGCCCTGCGGAGCTGGGGAAAGCCTAGTAAAATAGTGGCAAACCACACACTTAGAGCCGAGAGAGGGATAATTTATTTGAAGGAAGGCAGAGAGGTCGGCCTGAGATAGCATGCTCTAGCCTGCTACTCTGCACAGGGGGAGGGGGGAACGGGGACCTAAAGGCTGGATGAGGGGTGATGATGACATAGAAGAAGGATGTACAACGGTAATAACTTTTGCTGTACTTCCCCCACCTCCGCCTCTGGTGTTTGGGATAGCAGAGGCACGCATAACTTTTTCGACATGCCAGTGCTGATTGAGAATGATAAGGTTAGCAATCTCTCGCTTCAGTCTTTCGGAAGCCACGAGTGTCCAGTTCTCTGGTCGAAACCTGCCGAGCCGCCGTCAGAGGCATCGGCTGCAGTCACGCACACCAGGCGCGTTCGGCGCGAACGCGGGGAAACGCGGTCGGTGTCGGCAGCAGCTCTACGCGTCCCACTACCACCTGCCTCACTCCTCTCGATGCTATTTTTTTTTACTCTGCTTTCACTCTCTCTCAGCTCTCTCCCCCCAGCTCGGCGAAGCTGCGGACGAAGGAATGATCATTATAGCGAGGTTACAACAGCTCCGCTGAAAAAAAAAGTTTTTACGTTTCTCGTAACTGCGAATAAAATAGCTTTCATGGAGATCATGCTGCGTCATGGCGTTCCCAGTGTAAAAAATTTTAACAATTTATTTCCGAAGGCAGAACATCTCTAGGTAGAAGAATGGCATGCGAAACGATGCTTTCGTTGGCATGGCTTGGCTTGGCCCTATGGCACCGGTTAAAGAAAACACAAGATCACATTCTCCACCAGAGATCAATTTTAGCCTCTAGCTCCAAATGTTAATTTAACTCGTACTTAAGAACAAGGCACTGAAATTGCGAGCGTATAGACGACCACTCGGAATCACCTTTAAAATGGCCCCAAGGGCAGTGCGCTTCGACTGCATGAGAATACGTAGACTGTTTAGGTACCGTATCAGCTATTCAGACCGGTGTGTTCCCATGTTTTATTCAAGACCTGGCTCACCGTGTCAAACAACTTCGGCATGACACGTGTTCCTAACTTGTCACAGCAAACTTTCCTAGTAAACGGGTTGCTGTTGTGAATTCTTTCAGTGTGTCTGTTTTGTTGCGATTCCTCGTTACGTTTTTGTTTATCGACGTTGTGTGTCCCCAAAGTGACAAAAACGCATGTAAAGCGAGCATTGGGGAAAGGTGGCACGAAAAGTAATTTTGTGCACTTGACATCAAATTATGTGTAATGTAGGAGGCCTCTACCACGTTCTTTGATAGAATGCAGGTTATTGTAAGGTGACGTTCTGCAGTTCCACAGCGAGCAAAAAATAGAAGCAAATTATAAAAAAAACGTATGAGAGGCTTTGTGGATGAGAGAGAATTAAGTTGAATTAAAAGGATGTCTCAGTGGCCTAAGCATGGGTGAGGGTCAATGGTGGGGATCATAAATATGAATAAAGAAATATTGATTGAGTGCATTCTGCGGTAGCCTATTTAAACCACGCGGTCAGCATCAAGACAAAAACATCCTTTTTCACGAAATGGCGGTTTTAGATTTTTCATCTATGAATATGTTTTCATCAAAATTACTCAGCAGATTGTAGGCATGCCTTTATAGTTTAACGTACATTGCACGGCTAACAGCGCGGCTCTGAATTACTAGATCATTGTTCATGGTAAATTACAAAATAAAATTAAATCCTGATGTTTGGCTTTGATACATAATACAAGTGTGAGGTCTACTTTTTTTCTTGCGTCTTGCTATTGGAAAACCTATTTTCTATAATTCCCTTTGTACAGGGTAACACGCAAATATTAAACCGTCCGTTGCATAGACAACGCTGCATGCAAAAGACCTGTCGTTCGATCTCGCCCACTGCGAGGAGCTTGCGTTAGGAAGGATAGGCGGGGGGGGGGGGGGGTGCATTGACGCAAGCTGCAATCCGTCTATTGCGGGCGGACCGTTGGCCAGCCTTCAGCGCAACCTGTCCAATCTGTCCTCTCCCAGCTTGCCTCACACGTTTGCCGCACCTCATGCGGAATTCTCCCGGACAGCGCTCGTCAAGGTGCCACTACTTGCCAAAACTTCTCGGAAAAACAAACTAATCATGTATTAACCCATAACTTGCATGCATCAAGCGTTAGGCCGCAGGGCAAGCTGTCGACAAAAATATAACGCATTTATCCGAAGATCCCAAGCGCAAATAGGATAAAGGAGGGATAACAATTTAAGTGGTCATTGTTCATAATGCTCTGTGAGGGCGCAAAATAAATTGGCAATATTATTAAAGTTTGATTCCCAATGTCAGAAATCTTTAAAGGTACCGCAGTTAAGTGGTCATTCTTCATAATGCTCTGCGTGAGCGTAAAATAAATTTGAAATATTGTTAAAGTTTGATTCCCAATGTCAGAAATCTTTAAAGGAACCGCAGCAGGAAATCGGCAGGAATATAACGTATACGTTAGTCACCACGCACAATGTTTGGTTAGCGCACAAAGCAGATTTTTTATATTGACCCTTTTCGCGGAGCAGTTTGTTTTAGAGAAAGGAGATGGCGCTCACGGCGGCGACCCATACGTCTCCTCAGCGACCGCGCACGAATACGAAACCATTACCACTTCTACCTTGCTTCTCTGCGATCAGCTGCCGGAAATGCAACTGAATTTTCGCTAACACACGGTGCTCCAATCATGCTAGATTGAATCATGTGAATTGAAGACGTGTGCAGTAGTTGGCTGCAAAAATAGTGACTGACATGTTAAGGAATTGAATTAATCTGTGTGGCCAAGTTCGTGGACCGCTGCTGCAACTGTCCGAACGTGTTACCGGCACTTCGAGATGTACGGCTTTCCTCGAGGATACAGAAATTTGCTCATCCGCCAGCCTTGTATCGCTAACGTCTAAAGAAAGGGCTTCATCCCCAGAACGTCAGCAAGAGTACCACTCGTTAAACAATGACAAAGGGAGTAGCACCGCTTCCTGTCATAGTAAGTTTTGCGCACGTTATCTATACACATCAGTCCCAAATGGCAGGAAAACTTACGCCCAATTTATCGCCGACGTATATCAAGAATAAGTGTATGGGCGCGCACTTGAATAAATGCGCACTGTATACGCACAATAAATGACGGACTACACAAATGGCGCACGAATGGTCGAAGCTGAATCTTTCTTGACGCTCCACAAGAGTAAGCGAATTAGTAGCTGTAATATATATTTGCTACAAGGTATTACAACGTACAAAACAGCTACGTTTCAAGCCTTGTGCGCAGCAAGAACAAATCTATCTGAACTGAGCACACCCGCGAGCGAGTAGGCAGAAAATAATCAGATAGTGGCCGCACCGAGGAACTTCACTGAGTCAGAAACTGACAAGCCATTGCTTCACAATATTTGCCTAATAAAGAACAAAGAGCAAAACACACTAATCCTGACTGAATTCATCAGCGGAATGTTTGGATAGCTTGAAATACATATTTAGCCCCCGCGTTAGAACAAGCATCATATACGCTGCTTGCGCCGTTTGGACATAGCTTAATCAGCACTGACAGCGATTTGCATATTCTCTGAAGCTGTGATCAAAGCTTCGTGTCGTCCACCTATTCGCCGTCTACGATCTCCGAAAACAGAGGTTTTCTAAGCCGCGCCGGAGTCATACACTTCCATTGTAAACAAGGAGGCAACGGAGGCAGTTGAGGCAAGCAATAGACGCGTCACCACGTGATCAAACATGGCAGAGCCCACGGGATCGCCGCGAAAAGGGTCAATAATGCCGAAGCCAAGGTGACTCGTTTAGAGTACAGTTTTTCTTAAAGGGGCCATGGCATACAATTTTCTGTCATAATCTGTATTGTGTGAGTTAATCCTTGTGCGTTCAAGTGCACGTTTGCAAAACTTCAGCGCATCTGGGCCACCGCGTAATTTGTAATTGAATTTTTCATAATACACTTGAACGGCATAAGAGTCGAGCAACACTGGCGCGCTCGCGAGCCGTGACGTCAAAAGCTGCATGCTTGCCGAGCGAGCATGTATATTGCGGCGAAGAATGTGTGTTTGAACTGTGCGCGCATGCGCGAAACTTCGACTTTGTTCAGCTTGCAATTGGAATTGTTTAACTTGCAGTGGCTGAAACAATGCCACCGGGGTGCCTATGTAGCACTGTGGGGTGCCAGAGCGAACAGGAGCAAAGAGTGCTCCGTATTGTACTTTAGGTTCGCCAAGGAGCTCGTCAGGCGTACGGCTTGGGAGACGAATGTGGGCAGGAAGGAGTGGTGCGCATATGACGCTTCCGTTTTGTGCTCGGAGCACTTCACGCCTGAGCGCTACAACGACGATTTGCGCCTGCGCGCCGAGTTTGAGATACCCGTGAAAAGCTGAGGCTGCGGCCAGACGCGATGCCGACCGTGTTCGCGCACCGACCTATCCGGCATGCAGTGGCATGACCAAATGTCAGCCTTGTTATTTTTTAGCGATATCGGGTGCAATGAAGCAAAAAGTTGAAGAAAAGTTTGAGCCAAAGCGTACATCGCGCAAAATCGTTGCGCCTCGGACACACGTGCGCGGGAATTTGTTTACATATGCCACACGCAACTATACAGAGGAAAAAAAAAGAAACTGGTGGGAACGAGGATCCGAGAGACATGCATGCATGCAATGCATGCCCGCCAACAATCTACGCGCATAACAATTTACATCGTTGCAAGTAGCGCCCGACTTGCGGTGTGACTTAGAGCACTGCACGGGCCGATTTTTTCAGCCCGGGCCCGGCCCGGGTCCGATTTTACGTCAGGCTACCCGCCTGAGCCCGACCAAAGGCGAGACCGGGGCCCGGCCCGGGCCAGGAAATATTCTACGTTACCCGCCCAGCCCGGCCCGCCACCCCTTTACCTTTAGCCCGAGCCCGGCCCGAGCACGGCTCGAAACCGGCCCGAACCCAGCCCGAGACCAAAAAAGACCACTGAGTGGCATTAAAAAATTAAAATAAAGAAGGGAATGAAAGGAATTTATTCTTAAGGCATATATGCATGTCACATGCAATTATGAGCACTATTTGAGCACTCTGAACGCAAATACCAGCGCGCGAAATAGTACGAATGACCCTATCGAGCCGCATCGCCAGCACTTTTCAACGGCGCGACTTTGATGCGGCCCAATCCACTTCTATTGCCACGCTGCCACAGTATTTTTCCACGTCGGGCGCCTCACTGCAAAGCGTGCGCCACCCCAGCCGCTCGTCCCACTCAGCCGTATTCTAGTACACTCTAGCCGAAGCGCAGCCACGACCACTGATCTCCACGCCACGACAGGTCCTGAGCGCAGGGCATGGATGGAGTAAATGGAGAAAGAAAGCTTCTCGATCCTCCATGGTGCAGCGTAATGCGCTGCTTCTAGGCGGCCGGTTGAGAACATGTGTGTAATCATAGATGGACGCAGTGCCATATTTCAGCCGCGTGACGAATTATCTCATCTTACCAGTAATCATTTTACCAATTCGCCTTTGAAGAATCAGCAAGTCGCGAACGCGCTTACATCGTGCTGAAAGCATTATTTACATTGATTTCGGTAAGGAATACAATGGCATCTTTGGTTTGAGGCGACTTCGGTCTTTCTGTACTTTTACATCCTGTTCAAACAGCGCACAATACGACGGAAGAAGAAAAGGGAAGTACACAGGAGTAGCACTGCTACCTTCCAGTTGCGCCGGCGCAAAAGGTTTTTTGGCAGTCGAGACGCGCGACGATAACTCGCTGCACGTTAAATGCACACCACCAGAAAGTCCGAGCCCGGCCCGGGCCCGCGTCGAAATACCCGAGCCCGTGCCGGGCTCGGGTCAAAAAAAAAAAAACCTATGGCGTGCCCGAGCCCGGCCCAATCCCGTGAAAAAACTGCCCTACCCGGCCCACGGGCCCGGGCTTTCGGGTAAGCCCGAGCCCGTGCAGTGCTCTAGTGTGACTATATAGGTGTGACTATATAGGTTACTTTTGGTTACCATTCAAAGCGTATGACATTGCCTACTCTGAGAGGTATTTCTTATATAATTGACTGACAAGACGCGAGTAGCACGCAGAATTGGAGATGGTTTTGGTGGGGCTTAGCTAACCCAAAGCAAGTATAGATAGCCGCGTGAGGAAAGTGGTGTCAGCGTCTGCGATTAGTATGCTTTCAGCTTCCTTAGCTTGCGGTGGCTGCTTGAAAATATCGGTGGCGGGCACCCGAGAGTTAAACCGCCTCTTAAACTGCGTCTCAGTTAAAAAGTGTTGGCAGAGCGGTGTCTTATACTTGCCGAAGGCGCTTGTTAACGTTATACTGCCACGCTCAAAACTTTTATTATCCGCACAGAATATTATTCTTGCCGGCATCTCCGAGAAGCCAGTGCCAAAGCAACTGGCGGGCAATCATCTTCTATTCCTTTCGAAACGGAGCACTCTCTGACAATTCCGAAAAATGTTCACTTTCGTTCGGCATAATAATGCGTCTTTAGTGCGTAGAGTTCGCTTTGACGTGGCAAGTAATCACGGTTTTGTTACGGCGCATAACAGACAAAAGAAGTGGGCGCTGACCTAAAAATGGTTTACCAGCAGCGGTGGGCTAATGGCGAAAATGCGTTGAATCGGAAATAACTTTTTGTTAATTGGTTCTGCCTGACCATGCATAATCAATGCGCACATGTCACATTACTGAGGGAGCTTTCGCAGGTTTCGTGATGTCGCGTGACAGACAGGCATAGCCCGAGTTGCCCGAAAATTTTCGACCAATCGTGGAGGGGGAACGGCATAAATTGAATTGAAACAAATTGGAATAGCTTTACGTTATAGCAATCCTGACCACCAATGCGAGCTTACAACTTCCTGTTTTTTTTCGAGCGTGGGGAGGGGGCAGCATACGCAAGTATTCAGGAATACAATGAGGTTGCTAACCCGCAGCATTTTAAAGCTTGTCTATCCTTTAGTACCTCACTTTATTTTATTTTTTACGGTGCCTTAATTTAAACAAAAGTATTTATGAGAACCACAATGGCTCCAGGCTCGGATTGTCCGCACTTTTAACGAACATACGACTGGGAGAAGTGTCGTAGGAGATAAAAATTGAGAGCCTTCGTAAATCATCACTCCCAAGACACGCAGGTGCCGGGTGTCACATCGCGTCAATACTCGTTACGCGACACGCTAGCACATAGGAATAACCTTTTTTTTTCTTTCAAGGCTGTCACATGTAAATGGCGCTACCGTGGTATGAAGCGTCTGCTATCTAAAGACAATCAGCAGAGCACGCGGTTTTATTTCCAGCCGTTTTCCGCGTAGCTGCTGCCTAGTTCCACTACGAACTCTTTTGAACCTCGTTCCGCGTCACTATCTGACAGCGAGTAAGTTACCTTTAGTTGTTTCAATCTGCGTGATATGTGCCTCTATTTACTGTTTGGTTTTTAATGCGCAATACATTAATGAAGTGATGCTTTCAAATTGCGCTTCCTGCTCCGATGGACAGGCTTGTTGCTGCAGTCGTTTTCAACCTCCTGTCAATATCTAAGCGCCCTTCGATCCACGTCTTGAATGACGAAACGATCAAGTAATGAGTTGCTTTTACCACGCCTACAACGGTGCAAAGAGAGCGGCCCCTGAGTTGCGATGAGTTTGCTCGTAATGAGAATCACTTTGCTTCCTTTTGGTTCTTAACTTCTCCACAAACAGTAATCATCATCTATCTTGCGTGCCTTTCTTGCCTTTAACGCTGCCCGTTCGGCACATTCAAGTCGCAATATTGACGGTGGCACACTTACTACAGCCTTGTGCTACTGAGCACGAGGTCGAGGGTTCGATTACCTCGCGTGGCAATCGCATTTCGAAGAAGGCGATATGCAAAACGCGTTGCCTACTGTGCCCTTTGAGCACGTTAAAAAAAACCGGTGGTCGAACTTGATGCGGAGTCCCTCACTACTGCGTGCCTCAAAACCCACCATGCACTTGTGGGACGCTGAACCCGACAACCTAATTTTTGCTTTTCAGGTCACGAATGGCGTACACGTATGAGTATTACACAGTATTCATGACAGGAGGGTATGACAACTTGGTAGAGTTGAAGAAAATAAAAGCATGCAAGACAGCTGACGGCTACTCTTTGGAGACAGGATCAGCCCCAAATGGTGTAAACTCTTTTAGAGTGATATATGGCGCACGCATTTATGTAGCACGCAATTCAGAGCAGCTCGCACTCCATTGCGGAACTCGCAATTAAGACCCGATTCAGTCCTTAACAGATGAAACACGTACGGCTAGACTATCTGTGAAGCTATATAATAGCTGTACTGTGACGCGCAAATGTCACAATCTATCTATGCTATTTCATTGGCCAAAGTCTTGCCTGATTTGCCCACTTGGTAGCGCGCGACGAATTGAAATCTCTCATCAGGGGCTGCGAACAATTAACAACTAACCTTGCAAAAAACTAGTAAAGGCACTCTTGCATTCAGTTACGTTACCAGCAAAAGCAATATTAGAGCGCTATGCTCCTGAGCATGATCTCTTGGTTCGATGTGACGGCCACGCCGGCCGGATTACAACGCAGGCTGAGAGCAAAAAACGCTCGTGAACGTTTTTGCTTCGGGTCGTCATCATCAGCCTATATTTATGTCCACTGCTGGACGAAGGCCTGTCCCTGTGATCTCCAATTACCCCTGTCTTGCGTTAGCTGATTCCAACTTGCGCCTGTAAATTTCCTAACTTCATCACCCCAACTAGGTTTCTGCCGTCCTCGACTGCGCTTCCCTTCTCTTGGTATCCATTCTGTAACTGTAATGGTCCATCAGTTATCCATCCTACGCATTACGTGGCCTTACCAACTCCATTTTTTCATCTTAATGTCAACTAGAATATCGGCTATCCCCGTTTGCTCTCTGATCCACACCGCTCTCTTCCTGTCTCTTAGCGTTAGGCCTAACAGTTTTTTGTTCGATCGCTCTTTGTGCGGTCGTTAACTTGTTCTCGAGCTTCTTTCTTAACCTCCCAGTTTCTGCCCAATATGTTAGCACCAGCAGAATGCAGTGAGTGTACACTTTTCTTTTCAGCGACAGTGGTAAGCTCCCAGTCAGGATTTGGCAATGCCTGCCGTATGCACTCCAAACCAATTTTATTCGGCTGTAAATTTCACGGTCCCCTGTGAGTATTTGAAATACATAAACGTACTCGTTTACATACTCTAGAGGCTGACTGGCGATACTGAATTCTTGTTTCCTTGCCAGGCTATTGAACATTATGTTTGTCTTCTGCATAATAATCTTCGACCCCACTCTTACACTTTCTCGGTTAAGGTCCGCAATCATTGGCTGTAGTTCGTACCCATTGTTGCTGAATAGGACAATGTCATTGGCAAGCTGAAGGTTGCGGAGATATTCGCCGTTGATCCTCACTCCTAAGTCTTCACAGTCTGAGAGCTTGAATACTTCTTCTAAGCATGCAGTTCATAGCATTGCAGAGGAGAGATTGTGTCTCCTTGCCTGACCCCTTTCTTGATAGGTAACTTTCTACTGTTCTGGTAGAGAACCAAGGTAGCTGTGCAATCCTTGTAGATATTTGCCAAGATATTCACGTATTCCTCCGGTACTTCTTGATTACTCAATGTCTCTATCTGGTATGCTGGTATCTCTACTGAATCAAATGCTTTTATTGCGATAGCAATTATATGGACACTCAAAAGCAGATTTCTGCCGTCGGCGTCACCGTCGCCGTCGCCGTCGCCGTGAGGTTCCGTATGACGTCAATAGAGATGAAATCGTCGCCGCGCGCCGAACGCTGTATGTGCGAGTGAAAGGGCGCGAGGGGCGCGCGCTTTCACGGGGAGTGAACGCACGGCGGAGAACAAACGCGCGTTCTGCGCCGTGCTCGCTTAAGGGCTGCAGAAGTAGGCGTCTCTTTCCTCCTTTACAATCACCATATATGTAGAGCAAACGCGCCTTCTTCCGACGCGCGAGAGGCCGTGGGGGAGGGGGGGAGGAAAGGGAGGTGACGTTTAGCTGCGGCACTAAGTGCCTATTTATATCAGAGGCTCCGGCAACAGTCACCAACGCCGCACGCATTTTGAGCGAACGCGGGCAAAACGCTGACGGCGTCGACAACGTACAGTTCTGCGTGTTGCCGGTGCTGCTGCATGTCCAAGTTTATACAGCTGATAAAGCTAATATCATTACTCCGTATAGCTCTCTACAAATTTGCTATCGCAATTGATGCTTCGCCTTTCAAGTGAACCTGCGACAACTTTTTTCATACTCTATGAAAGCCACATAGAGAGGTTGATTGTACTCCGCAGATTTCTCTATTACCTGATTGATTACATAGATATGAGCCATCGTAGAATATCCCTTCCGCAATTGTATAAAATATTCACCACGATAATTTCCAATAGAACCAGTGCAACACTTTATTTCCGCCAACCAAGAGATCAGGCAGCCTGTTCTCTTGGTTGGCTGAAGTCAAGCGTTGCCCTGATTCTATTGGAAATTATCTTGGCGAATTTTTATACAATACTGAAAGCAAGCTAATGGGTCTATAATTCATCAATTCTTTAACGTCTCCCTTCTTATGTATGAGTGTAATGTTAGCGTTCTACCAGCGCCCTGGTAGACTTGAAGTTGTGAGGCATCGCGTATAAAGGGCCGCAAGCATTTCAAGCATGATACCTCTTCCATCTTTAATTAAATCGACTGTTATTCCATCTTCTCCAGCAGGTTTTCCACTGGTCATAGTCTCTCGAGGCCCTTCTAACTTCATGTCTAGTTAAAGAAGGAGCCTCTGTATCCTGTTCATCACTACTTCGAAGGAAAGTAGCTTGGCTGCTCTGGGCACTGTACATGTCTCGCTGCTCAGATATTTGAAAGGGTGACATTTCCAATAATGCAACCGGCAATATTTCCTAAGTAATTTCACTTTTGCTGGTAAATAAAGGGGGCACACCTTGCCTATCCCGGAGCGCAATTATGCTTGATAAGCATGTGAGTTTTACTTCCATAGAAAAACAAACCGCCATTGTAACGAGAGTTGGAAGTAGGTACACCCACGAATGTAAGTAACTTCAACGAAAATTTAGCAGTACTTTTACTGAGGAAAACACGAAGGCGGTGAATATGAAAAGTACCATGCTTCTGACATTATACGGGAAAGCAAAGTGACACGTATATGGCATACAGCGGAACACGGATATATCGAATCTGAAGGGGATAACCAGAAAGCTCGATATATAAGTAATTTGATACATAAAATAATAGGCCCTGAGGCAAACGGCGGCTTAACGATTGGTGCCTCCGAGGGTCACTAAGTTACCGCACGCAACTCAGAAAAAACAACACACATTTTTTTACGTGTAAAA
Source organism: Dermacentor silvarum (assembly GCF_013339745.2). Lineage (NCBI taxonomy): Eukaryota > Metazoa > Arthropoda > Arachnida > Ixodida > Ixodidae > Dermacentor > Dermacentor silvarum. The sequence continues at coordinate 76,852,556 of NC_051162.1, read as the reverse complement.
ACGTCGCAGTTTCCGCCGAAACGCGAACCATCGATTGCGATAGCGAATGAGTAGAGAGCTATATGAAGTAAACATAGTAGTTTTATAGGCCGTATTAGCTTGCAAACATTCGCTTACTAACTAAATTAACAAGCATGGTGTGAGCGCACACAGGCAAACATGTACACATCGCACTCGATGACCGCGGACAATCGGTGTCATACGCTGGCGTGAGGAAGTGTGGCGGCAGCCGCGAGCCAAGTAACCGTCGTGCTGCGTCTCGCATCAACGCAAACTGAGCGGCGAGAACGCTGCACGCCGAAAGGTATGAGCCGCCATCGCACCCCAACGCAGATCGCTTTCAATATACGCAGTTGCTGCCAGAGTACCACGCTCCATCCCCCCTCACTCCTCCGCCTCATGCGCGTGACGGAAGACGGCGTGGTTTCTCCCCACTCTCCTCCCTTGCACGCGTGAGATCGAGCCGGCATCGTCTGCTCCCCAGGTGCCTTCCTCCTCCGACTTTCGGTGTCTCCCTTCTCCACGTCATTCTTCCTCCCCTAAAGAACCACTTTTCTGTCCGTGTTGTCGTTTTTATTCATCACGTGGGGCGCTTTTGAAGGTCAAGGGGCCCTTCTCTAGCGCTGTTTTTCGCGAGTCACCTTTCGCAGCGCACGCGCGGAGAAGTGCACTTTGAAGTATTCGGAGTGGCGACGTGATCGATATATGGAATGTGCTGGTGAACGGGCATTCTACATACGCGAGCACCAGCCCTATACATTTGCATGGGATATTCAAGGGGATTTCATAGCTGTTCGATATACACAATCATTTGTTATAAATGGGTTTGATACATCGGGGTTCGACTAAATCTTCTAATTGTAATAACTTTTTAGGATGTCAACAAACGTTTCTAAAGGCGTCGGAATCGTGTTGCAATGTTCCACCATCCTAAAAAGATGAACGGTTTCTCATCTGAACCTATACTCCATTTCACACATCAGGTGCAATGCTGTGGGAGCTGCCGGTCATTAAAATGTATCCCTCCGCGCGTTCCGTCTATGCTTCGCTGTGCGCCAGCAGCGTGTGCTCGTGCGAGCTTCCACGTGAGGCTGTCGCGGCGGGTGGAAAATAAGAAAACAAAGAAAAACAAATGGATCGAAAACAACGTTTTAGCAGCCGTATGTGTACATGGTTTGTTTGTTTCTAAGGGTAAATTCATTTTTTTCGTTCATAACTGAGCTTATATAAAGAGCGATTTAACAAAAATCGGTCAATAAAACACCACGATATTTCTAAGGGCGAACGCAGCCATGCACTGCAAGAAGTATCTCTAGCCTCCACAGCGTTGCACCTGATGTATGAAACGGAGTATACCTGCCCTCACTTTTGAATTTGATAATTCTCTAGGCATAAAAATTAATGCCAACGAACTCTGTTCATCTATGCTGGTATACCAGCCTGTTAACGTTTACACTGTCATGACATTCCAGATATTCAGACTACCTATGGTATCCGGAAAACGGAGGATTATCAACTTGGCAAAAATAGTTCAAGCGTTCTTGATCCTTCTCTGCAGTCAAAGCCAGGTAATTTTCCTGGTTCTTTGCTTAGCAAACTTTATAGAAATGGGTACGTAGACATAGATTACCAACTGAGGATTGCGTGATCCTCATAACACTCAAAACTACCACATATAACAAGTATATGGACGTATTATTCAACATACGTAAACGTAAACACGATAAAAAGATACGATTTCGCCTAGCGCTGTGTCCGCGTCGTCCATCAGTGCCTCGTCCCTTTGCATGCGCTATTAAGTATAAGAAAAAAAATTCATCGACACATCCACTCGGTAAAGATGGCTAACCAGCGAAGCTGAAACGTTCGGCCCCGGTGTTTTCTGCTAGGTTAATCCGGAGGGTTCATTAAAGTATTTCTAAACTATGAGCTTGCACACACGTTCGGCTGCGACAGAGATAACGACGTCACTGGCGGTATGGTATGCCCGCACTCCACCGCTGTTGCTTGCGGTCGATGCCTCGAATTTGCAAGACGGCGTGGTTAGCAGCATTCTCCCGCCTTTACCGCCTTGCGATTCTTAGAAATTGCTTCAAATTTAAATCTGTCTGGTACGCAAGACAATGAATGGCTCATACGCCCGCAAACGCGGCCTTTCCATTACGACGACAGAAGAGAAGTGAAATTCTAAGCTGGAATGATGAGCGGAAATGCAGCCAGCTCTGAAAGAAGACGACGAACGCTGGAGCAGTTACACGAGCACGTGCCGAGCACGAGCACGAGCGCAATTCAAGGGGCGCAAACGAACCAGAAACCAGCTGCGGAAGAAGATGACGGTGCTCGAGCCAATGCTGATGATGATAGTTTTCAGTACACAGGTGAATTTGTATAGCCATATAGGATTTCGCCTAGACATATACAGCTTCGCTCTAGAATTCCCGAAGTAACGGCCTATATAAATCCGTGCTATGGAACAGAATTTTATGTCCAATGTGCACTCAAAACGCTATTTTGCGTGCACGCACGCATACCATTGTTCATGTTTAAAAGCGAACACTCAATGTAAGTAGAGCTCAGAGCATCCTACAAATCAAGTCTATTGGAAGAAAGACCAGATAGCCTGTTAAAGGCCATCACTAATGAGTGGAGTGACCATGGACCACGTACTTATAGACTGTAGTGAAACACCGTTGGTCGTAATACTCGGATATTCAAAGGCTACTGCCTAGCAATCGGGAAGCAAATCTATTCTTTTCATGGAAAATAAGATGTTGACAAACAAGAATGCAGTAAAAAGGCAACAAAATAAATGCGCCTATCTTAACACGACTCTGCCACCACAACGATTTGTGGTGGCAGAGTCGATGGATCCTTTAGGACGACGCCCGTTACGAAGGCAGAGCCCTTGTATTTCAACGCAGTGCGAGACAGCCAGCGAGCACCAACCCGACAAACGATGATGATGATTATGAGGATGCGTTTACACAACGCTCACACGCTATGAAAATGACTAGGTACAATGATATGCACCTATGTGCTAAAAGTATCTTACTACATACAATACCATACATTTGTTATTCCATCTAATGGCAGTAGAACACAGGCCAATAGGCATAAAATACTCTTAAAAGTCCTTAAATCTGAAAAGTCAAACGAATATTTCAAGAAAGAGAGAGCTAGTGGCCCTCCAGAAATATCTGAAAAGGATTAAAATTGCTGGTTATTATCGATTGGAATTTGTATTTCTTTCATTGCCAAAATACATGTGCATTTCTCGTACCTGAGTGGACGTTTCTTTGAATTTAGTGTATATGAAAGCCAACTTTATGTGTCGCATGTCACTTTTGTTGTTACTTCGTTGTCATTCTAATGTGAGCTGAGTACTTTATCATCTGTTTGATCTGATTTGATTTCTGTGTTGCCTCTTCGACATTAATGTAAAAAAAACTATGTTACAAATTCTTTGAGGTACTTTATATTGTGGCACCTTCCTGAAGCCAGCCTGTTGTCTTGGTTGGCTGATGTCAAATGTTGCCCTCATTCTATTGGAAATTGTCTTGGTGAATATTTTATACAATTCAGGAAGGTATATTCTACGATTGATCATATCCATGTCATTAATCAGGTAATAGAGAAATCTGCGGAGTACATTCGACCTCTTTATATGGCTTTCATTGAGTATGAAAACGGATTTGATTCAGTAGAGATACCAGCATACCAGATACAGGCATTGCGTAATCAAGAAGTTCAGGAGGCATACGTGAATATCTTGACAAATATCTACAAGGATTGCACAGCTACCTTGGTTCTCTACAAGAAAAGTAGAAAGTTACCTATCAAGAAAGGGGTCAGGCAAGGAGACACAATCTCTCCAATGCTAATAACTGCATGCTTAGAAGAAGTATTCAAGCTCTTAGACTGGGAAGACTTAGGAGTGAGGATCAACGGCAAATATCTCAGCAACCTTCGGTTTGCAAATGACATTGTCCTATTCAGCAACAATGGGGACGAACTACAGCAAATGATTGAGGACCTTAACCGAGAAATTGCAAGAGGGGTTGAAGATAATTATTGAGAAGGCAAACATAATTTTCAATAGCCTGGCAAGGCAACAAGAATTCAGGATCGCCAGTTAGCCTCTAGAGTCTGTAAAGCAGTACGCTTATCTAGGTCAATTGCTCACATAGGACCCGGATCCTGAGAAAAAAATTTACAGCCGAATAAAATTGGTTTGGAGTGCATACGGCAGGCATTGGCAAATCCTGACTGGGAGCTTGCCACTCTCGTTGAAAAGAAAAGTGTACAATCATTTAATTCTACCGGTGCTAACATATTGGGCAGAAACTTGGAGGTTAATAAAGAAGCCCGAGAACAAGTTAAGGACCGCAGAAAGAGCGATGGAACGAAAAATGTTAGGCCCAACGTTAAGAGACAGGAACAGAGCGGTGTGGGTCAGAGAGCAAACAGGGATAGCCGATATTCTAGTTGACATTAAGAGGAAGAAAATGGAACTGGGCAGGCCATGTAATTCGTAGGACAGATAACCGGTGGACCATTAGAGTTACAGAACGGATACCAAGAGAAGGGAAGCGCAGTCGAGGACGGCAGAAAACTGGGTGGGGTGATGAAGATAGGAAATTTACAGGCGCAAGTTGGAATCAGCTACCGCAAGACAGGGGTAATTGGTGATCGCAGGCAGAGGCCTTTGTCCTGCAGTGGACATAAATATAGACTGATGATGATGTTGCGGCACTGTTTTGAAGTGTGTGGTTTAATTACAGCTAACATAAAATGCTAACCCATTTACTCGAAAGAAACAACGTCGCCGGGAATGACGTGGAGATTTTGCAAGGTCACAGAAATCTGCTCTATTCTTTTCTTTTTCTTGCCTCATTTCCTCTGCTGATTACTATATTGTTAAGCCTACGCAACTTAACCCATCGCAATAGAAATCCCACTTTCCTATAACTCACTGCGTAGTATAATGTGCTGTACTCCATACACTCAGATGCAGCCGCTGCTGTTCTGCCACCTCGATTTTATGTGGGCGCCGATGCTTAACTCTTGGCGTTTCCAAATACGTCCTTGAATGAATACGTATGTTCATTTGGGCGTCGCTGATTTCGAGTGCGTCTCTTCGTTCCCCACAACAGTGTACCCACCCCCTCAACACTTCTTGTGACAATGCTGGAGCTCATGTTTCAATGCGAGTAGCATTCTTACCATAATTCCCCCGTCCTGACCTGCTGCTGATGTCCGCTATCTAACCCCTGAAACGCCACTGTCGCACGCCACACAATAGCGCATGCGCAAGGTTACCCAATACAAAATACAACAGCTGCACGTTGACTCCACTATGACGTTAATCACGACTTTATATAAAACTGGTTACACAGCCTCTATTGCAGTTACGGCATGCACCCGAATAGCGCCTTATCAGCTGACGAGCTATAATGAAGAGAAACGACACCAGGTGAAGATGCCAATCATGATAAGAGGAGACTTTAATGTCGATATATCTATACGCTCAAATGCCTGGCTCCCCAAATTTATGAGAGAGGCTTCCTTTGTTGAAAGGGCCTTAAGAGGCTTTGACCCACAACGTGAACAGCTGGAGTCACTGAAGATGTTTTTATTAGGGAACTGAAATAAAGGACTTAAATACGTATCGTACTTCATTATCCAAGAAGCTGTCAAATACGCTATTGATGACGGACCCAAGGCAATCGAAATAATAGAATGACCCCTACAGGTTGTAAATAAAGGTATCTTCACCAGTAAGGTTTCAGCTGCATTACTTCAACAGCTAATTGTAATAAGGAAGACGGTCATCGTGAGATAGGTTCTATCAGAATATTTTGGGCTATTTATTTATTATTTATTTGCTTATTTATTTGGTACCTGTAGTGGCAATGCGGGTATTACAGGGATTGGTGAGTGTTTAAAGCTATGAAATGCAGAGCTAATGGACAACCATGAAGAAAGAGAGGCTGTTGTGACGTTTGTTTTTCTTCATGGTTGTCTCTTCACACTTCATTGCGTCCTAAACCTGATCCTCGCCCTCACCGTGCAAAATCAGACACTTGAGCAGGTACAAATTGTGAATGTGAATTTTTTTTTCGAACCCATTCAGAACATACTATAAGATAGCACGTCTGGATGACCTTGTTTGCTGTTTGTAAATGCATTGACATTGATGTCGCCGATGTGCGAGTCCTTGGGTGCCAGAGTTAGTTTTTAAGTGTGTGTGCGGTTTCAAATAAAGTTAGTTGCGGGTGAACGCTGTCCTGCATTTTTCCCTTCCTTGTCTCTCGGTCATTCGCACTGCCCCATCAAGACGCTCAACCAGTACCAACTTGCCCGAATGTCGATTCTTCTAAGAAAAACGATGTACTCGAAGCCAGACAGACGGTGTTCTCACACGAATAAGCCAAGTTCTCGAACGAGAAGGAAAGTATAGACAAACAGGAAAATGAAACGCGGGGGAGGGGAGAGAGGGGCACCTGATTGGTTTGACGCAGGTGACAGCAACCGCGCCCGCTTGATGTCAATGATATCACGTGAGCTCCACGCCTCACCGGCATCCGCGCGGTTTGACTCACCAGATATCACCCTCGTAGTAGTGCGAGATCTGACTTCACCAAATCCGCTTATCGCTTGAATTAAGACAGGCCTACTGTAACAAATGTTCCTAAATGTTGTTTGCCGTTTTTGTACCAAAATTGGCTTGTCTAATGAAACGCGCACATAAGGTTTGCTGCGAAGCCATAAAATGGCATAGTGGTATACAGCAGGATCATCTAAGAAAGCTATCGCCGACTTAAAAGCCATCAAAGATAGTTTCTTGCACGTGTATTCTTTATTGTTTAGTTAATTGTTGAGCCTGCCTCGATCTTTCCTTTTGCAGGTCACTTCTGATGACATCAATAATAAAGGTATGATTATTCACAGTAGTTAACAACAAGCCCCTATATTTTTAACCTGGCATCTTTGACAATACATGGTTGCTACGAGGCTGGAGACGAAAGGTGACATCAAGAGTCACCTTCCTAGGCCGTGTTTGACTTAACACGCAATGACGGGCGGCCGCGATTTGCAGTGAGTAATTTATAGTTAAAAAGTGAAGTTCCCCTTAAAATAGGCCCTCATTGCTTGATTTACGTAAGCAGCACAATATTCAAGTCAACAATATCAAGGAAAAATGTTTCCTTGTTGCATATTATAAATGAATGCGCCTTTCTAATAGACTCCGAGTAATACGCAATTATTTGCAAATAAGCTCACTTCAAACAAAAGCGTTCTGGCTGCATCCCAGACAGATTCGTGTTGTAGTTTACTAAGAGAAAAAAGGCACAGTTGCGCCTGAAAGGCGAAGCATCGATTGCGATAGACTATTAATGGACAGCTACACACAGTAGGAAAAGAAGTTTTATTGGTCGTATAAAATGTAAACATAGGCATACTAACTAAATGAACAAGCATGGTGTCACCCGCGCACAAGCAAACATGAACGCATCTCTCTCGATGACCGCGGCAACTCGCTGTTAAAACGCTGGAGTGAGTAAGCGCGGCTACAGGTGCGAGCGGAATGACCTTCGTGCCGCCACTGGCATGAACGCGAACTAAGCCGCGAAAACACAGCGCAAAGCGGACTCTGGCCCCGCAGCAGATGGCTTTCAAGATACAGTGGCCGGGCAGGGCGCTTGAAGTAGAACGCCCCCCTCCCTACCCACCCTCCGGAGGGTTGCGCGCGACTGGAAGACAGAGCGCTTCCTTCCTGCTTCCCTCTCTTGCGTGCGCGAGATTGAGCTGCGATCACCGGCAGGCCCATGCACGCTTTCACTCGCACATACAGCATACGGCGCGCGGCGATGATTTTATCGCCCTTAGGCTTTATACGCAACCTCACGGAGACGACGACGGCGCCGGCAGAAATGCGCCTGGAGTGTCCAAACAATTGCAATCCATATGCGCATTGTCATGTCATGCGCTGTACAGAATATTCGTTTCAGATTGCGGCATATCTGCCCCCTCAGGAAGAATTGTTGGTGGGCATCTTGTACATAGGAAGGATCAAGTACCATGGATTGTAAGTACACTGTTCATGAGTAAATAATTGTAGCGCGTAAACCTTGACTGAAAAATAAAAAGTTCTCGAGGTTGACAAATTAGAAACGCAAATGTAGTAAAAAATTATCCCCCTCAGACAATAATCTCCATGGAGCGCCTGGAATGTTGACCAGCGACACAGCTTTCAAACTATAACGCAATCAATAGGTGGATTATTTGCGCAAGCATTTGTCGAAACACCGATAACTTTAAAGGAAGGTAGAAATGCAGTAAATATATGCAGTATAATCTTAACATTACCTGCCGCGGTGGTTTAGCGGCATGAGGTCACGGGTTTACTCTCTGACCATGGTAACTGTACTTTGATGAGGATGAAACGCAAGAAAGCTTCCTTACTGTGCGCTGGGTGCACGGTAAACAACCACAGGTGGTAAATGGTATTCAGCAGACCACCACTACGGCGTGACTCATTATCATATCATGGTATTGGCACCTTAAATCCACGAATCTAATTAATTTTTATTATTGACATTATTTTTTGTCACGAAAAAAGTCAGCTTAGACAGCGATTTAAGTGAATGTCGCCGTACGCTATGCTAGTGAATTATAACAACTTTTAATATAGTAGAATAAATTTCTTGTGAAGGTTCTTTCAGAAAACGCGTTCAAAATTCCATCAAAATAGCCCAGCCACGGTAATCGGGCAATTTTGGCAGGTGAGCTTTCACCACAAAGGCATGCATGATAAAATGATTCGAAGTACTAATTAGGTAAGTCATTCAGAAAAATACACTGTTTCTTTTTCCTTTGCAAGTTACGCACTTTGTGCTAATTCAAAAATTGAGACCCGTCATCCAAGCACCTTATCACTAGCTCCTGAAATATGAAAAAGCTGACGCTGCTAATTTCTGGCACCTATTGGTATTCGGCCAATGAGCTTAAGAAGACCGATACTTGACTGTCAGAGAGCCCTAATGTAACCTCCCGAGCGGACGGCGGTGACTAACATTAACGTTGGGAGGAGCATGATGAGAGCGTTAATATAAACCACGATCTCCTTATTTCGCTACGTCATGGTAATTTATTTAAACAACTGTACCCTGAAATTAGATTTTGAGAATTTGTGACAGGTTGCACATTAACTAAATTTTCCTGTTATTTTCGCCTTCTGCATCCCTGCTAAGTTGCGTCCCTGTCATGCTTTAGTTATCGAGCAATCAGTGTAGATGCTTGGCGGTAACCGATGTGCCCTAGAAAATCTATAAAATGACGAACAAACACGTTCGGCTCATTTTCTGCCTCTTTACTGCTGCATTAAATCACAGTGCTCCTAACTTGTCTGACTTTTTTTTTCAGGTGCAATTAGGTTTGCCTTTCATGTACAACGCAACCTACAACGTCAGCAAGTTTTGTGGAGGAAGTATAATTTCCGCTAACTTTGTGCTCACTGCAAGCCACTGCATTGCTAAGCAGTAATTATACATATTATTTTCATGCTCCTGCCTGCCACAGCCAACTCTCAACTGTCCACAGAACACAAAGTCTTTATAGCACTTGCTTTCTTTATCTTGATAGTTTTCATAATTCACTGTCATACAGTTTCTAAAGTTTGCATTGTTCTATCATTGTTTCACACATTGTTCAAGTCATTTTATACTCTTTTTCTATTACCTTGCGTTTCATAATACTCAAACCCTCGTTTTCATTATTGCTTTTTCATAATTTTTCTGTTTGTTTTCTCGTGATTTGTAAACTTTTCTCACTCTTGTTTGTTTTTTTTCCCATTTTTTGTATTCTTTTGTAGTTTTTTCCCCTTTTGGCTAATTGTATGCGTGCGCCAATGCTCTGACTTTAGGGTTGTTCCGGGACAGGGTAAATATAGTAATAATTGGTAAGGATGATGATGATAATTAGGATGATGATAAAAATGATTGTTATTGAATGCGACAGTTCAGTTGTCCACCACATAGGCAGCCTGTTCTTTTAACCGTATTTGATATTAGCTCAATGTTTTAATTGTAGCTCTATATGTATCTTTTGAATTACAAAATCTGATAAAATAAGAATGCGACATAATCATTTGATTGGCTAAAATTGGAAAAAGCCCCCACACACGACAAGCAAGGCAGAAAGCAAATTTGGTTCCTCGAACGGCAAAATGTTATTGTCTTCGCTAGATCAATTCAGTTGATACTATTTTGATGTTGTTTGATACGCTAGTTCCTGCATCGAAAAGTACCACCGTATCAATTCATCGACCATGAAACTACTTGCCATCTGCACAAGCCCATGTAATTGTGTAATGTATTTTATTGATGGAAAATTCACGTATTACGCTTATTAGGCGAAGTATATTGCGCGGGTAGGCAAATAAAGCTTTGCTTTAAAATTATGGAGATTACGTATTGTACAAAACCGGCTCTATATTTTGTTGGACTCATATGCAATTGTGCTATCAATATCCCCATATTGACGAGAAAAGAGAGAAACCAAAATGATTTTAACGTAAATAAACGAAAGAAAAAGTCCAAAAGCGAGTGACATATTTAGTGTTCGCGAAAGGTTTTATATGCACGCACACAGCGAAACATAATATTCGCCGTCACAGGCACTTGAAGATGCACTTGCAAAGTAATTTTGCAGCAAGTTATGTGCCAATGTAAACCTTCCGCGCTAAGGGTTCTCTTCTCAAGGACGAATACAACTTCAGTGGAAAACACTCGCTTTAGAATTTGATGTCCAGATTTCTTTCAGCCTTTATAACGCGCAGCGCATGCTTGCATGTTCAGCAAAAGGGCGTAGCGCGGCCCGCGTCAACCTAGTGTTGACCTTCAGTACACAATAAAGTTCGTCACACCATACCGTACCGTGCATCCATTCAAACAACAAAAATAAAAAATCACCTAAAAAAGCACGTCGCTTTATCCGCACAGATAGCACGTAAAATCTGTCAAGCAAACCTTAACAACTCTTACGCAGACAGGGCAATCATCAATAGCTTTCGTTTACCAGCACTGCTCTGTCTCAACGACCCTTCACTGGTCATGGCGTCGGAATGGACATTGCATTGCGCGGGTTGGCTAGGGGTACCAACAGTCCCGAATTTAGCTGGGACAGTCCCGAACACTGAGTAAAAGTCCTAAGTCTCGATTATGGCTCAGTCAGGATGGTCAAATGTCTCGACTTGGGCGTTTTTCTCTATTGAGCAACCATCAATAAAACAGTTTACATTTTATCATTTCTGACCGCTCGCTTGTAGATTTTTCCCTTTTGTCAGCTGTTGCCTTTTCATTAACATGCAAGTGGTTTCGTTTTTCTTGTGGTTCTAGTTCTCTGTAGGCGCTAACCACTTACAGTCCTTTTATCGGTATTGATAGCCGTGTAAGCGAGGCAACTACAACGCATATGTTGTTGTAGCTGGACGCATGGTTGCACTGAAAAAAACAGAGGAACATTGCGACACGTAACGACGGGATCTCTTTGGCAACGACATTCAGCAGATTTATTTCTTCCGAGTAACGCCTGAGACCGCTGGTATCTCGGCGCGCGGATGCGTAGTCATGCGACTATTTTCATATTTCGCGCGTTTTCTATATAACGCGGAAAAAAATAACTACGCAAGGCATAGCACACTGAAAACAACTGAATGCGGTTTTTTCAAACACAATTATTACTTTGCGATCAAAATTTCTGCCATTGATTTTATAATTAAAGATGCGTTTATTATTCTCTTCTAATTAACAGAAGTTAAATTAAAAAAAATAAAACCAGGTGCGGTACCTCACCTCGTATATCCTTTATTTATTTTTAAGAGCCTGGCTAACGTTAGCTGGGACACCCTATATATTATTCAAGTATGTGTCTTGTTGGCACTGCGCTTTATTTCTATTTAACTTGAGCGCTACCAGGCAGCCAAAAACAGGAACCAATTTATTTTGTTTTCTCATCTTCCTATAGACGGATTTACCTTGACGGAGCCGTAATTATCTACAACAGCACGGAAAAACTTCGAGGTGCAAGAGTTGGCATTGCTGCCTTATTCAGCCATCCTTCATTTATAGCTGGAAAACTTGGTCACGACATCGCGTTGGCAAAGGTTAGTTTTCTTCCTCCGTGCCATCGCCGAACTCTTGCATTTCCAATCAATCAAAACATTTTTCATAAAGTCATCGTCTCAGCAATTTCTAATATATTTGTTGATAACTGCTTCGTGCTGCATTTTATTGCAATATCAATTATACTGACACACTACGCAAGTCTTCAAGCTCGTCGTTACTATGCTATCGCCAGGAGAATGACCGGCCCGTGCATCGTATGCTGCGCGCGTGAGGGCAGTTGTGCAAGGATGAGCTGAAAGGGACCGTGGCTTGATGCGCGATGTCTTGCCGCGCACCAACGATTGAATATCACGTGATCAAGCGCGCACTACGGGAGGAAAGTGGCAGCGCATGGCTTTCCGTGCGACTATATATATACATATATATATACAGGGTGTCCCGGCTATCACGCAGCACGATTAAAAAAAAGAGGAACGGCGTTACGCGAAGCCAACCTAGTGCGTATTGTTTCCAGTACAGCGGAGTAGCCGCCAGTAATTTTTTGTTACTGAGATTTAATTAATTAATTGTAATTATTACCTAACTCGAGAAGTACTGTTTTAATTATCAAAGTGACAATGAGAAAGTTGTAGAGCAACATGAAAAACTCCCGATACAGTTTTCTGTTGCTCAATACGTGCTACATAAATGTGTTTATCCGAGTGTGAAAGAAGCCCGCGAATACACGCATAACTGCCGCACGACTGGCCGCTCGAGGCACTTGGAGGAGGAGGAGGAGGAAAAACATTTATTAAGAAAAAGAAAAAAAAAACAAGCAGGCGTCTTCCTGCTTGTGTTGGGAGGTGCCCTCAGTCCAGGGCTCCTGCGGCTCTTGCTGTCTCCCGGGCCCGCCGCACCAGTTGTTGCTGGTCACGAGGGTCCGAGCTAGTCAGCACGGCCTCCCACTGCTCGGGTGTGGGGTTGGGTATATGCGGGACTACCTGTATTTTGGGGCATGCCCATGTGGTGTGATATAGGGAAGCGTAGTCGTTGCAAACGGGGCATTTGTACGAGTACAGTGCAGGGTGTATTGCGTGTAATCTGCTTAAATGGGGGTATGTGTTGGTTTGTAATTGTCGCCATGCTACTGCGTCTTCGCGTGAGAGGGTCTTGTGCGGGGGTGGGTATTGTCGCCTGTTCAATCTGTGGTGTTCTAATATGGCGTGGTATTGTAAAGGTACAGGCTCCATAGATGCGATCGTATCCCTCTCCTGTGGCGCCCGGGTGACATGAGCTCGGGCTGCAGCGTGCGCACGATCATTTCCACGGAGGGACTCGTGTCCTGGAGTCCATACTATTTCAACGTCGGGTAATAGAGAGGCTTGTTTGAGGAGTCGGGCGGCGATGGAAGATATTCTGCCTCTGGCATAGCTACGGCAAGCTGATTGGGAGTCGGTAATTATTGTAACGTGTTCTTTGGTTTGACTAGAGGTGATGGCTAAGGCGATGGCTGTCTCCTCCGCTTCGAGGGCGTTGGCAGTGCGGACCGTCATCGAGACCACCTCTTGAAGGTTATGGTCTACAACGCTGACTGCCATGGCTGCTTTTCGGGGGTACTGCGCGGCATCTGTGTATAGTATGGTGGGGAGGTTACCGTATCTTGTTCGAAGAGTCTTTGCGCGAGCTTTGCGACGACCGGCATGATGTTCCGGGTGCATGCTTCTGGGGATGGCGGCGACCTTGATATGCTCCCGGATGTTGGGGGCTAGATAGATTGATTTTTCGTGGCCTCGGCCCTGTGTTGGGTAGCCTAGGCGCGCTAGGAGCTTCTTGCCTGTTGGTGTGAGGGCTAGGCGTTGTCGTTGGCTTGTGAGGTGGGCGTCTATGATTTCTCTTACTGTGTTATGGACTCCTAGGGCTTCGAGCTTGAGTGTGGCTGTTCCCGGTGGTAGGCCGAGCGCTTGCTTGTATGCTTTCTGCAGAAGTATGTCTAGCTGATCTTTCTCTTTGGGAGTGAGGGGAAGGTACGGGGCAGCGTAGGCGATTCGGCTGATTATCAGGGCCTGGACGAGCTGGGTCACGTCGTCTTCTTTCAGGCCGTGTTGTTCGGTGGTGATGCGGCTGACCATTCGCATGACTTGGAAAGTTGTGTGCTTGAGACGTTGGATGGTGTATGCGCCTCCGCCGTCCTGTTGTATATGGAGGCCGAGGATGCGGACGCGATTTGCTGTGGGTATTTCTTTGCCGTCGAGGGTGAGTGTAATGTGGGGTATTTCATTGAGTTTTCTACGGGATTTCTGTCGAACGAGTAATAGTTCCGACTTCTCGGGGGAGCATCGAAGACCGCTGCTTCTTGCATAGTGCTGGACGACGTCGGTCGCTTGTTGGAGTGCGTCTTGCTTTTCTCCTTCAGAACCAGTGGTGGTCCAGATAGTGATGTCATCGGCGTATACTGCGTGCCTAATTCCTGGTATTGCGTTGAGTTTATCAGGCACTTGGCGTGTATTCGCGGGCTTCTTTCATGCTCGGAAAAACACTTTTATGTAGCACGTATTGCGCAATGGAAAGCTGTATCGGGAGTTTTTCATGTTGCTATACAACTTTCTCATTGACACTTTGATAATTAGGACAGTACTTCTCGAGTTAGATAATTATTACAATTATTTATTAAATCTCGGTAACGAAAAAAATACTGGCGGCTACTCCACTTTACTGGAAACAATACGCACTAGGTTTGCTTCACGTAACGGCGTTCCTCTTTTTTTTTAAATCATGCTGTGTGATAGCTGGGACACCCTGTATATATATATATATATATATATATATATATATATATATATATATAACAGGTGATATTGCCTAATAAAAGCACTGCATTCTCCGCAAGGTCAACCATGGCGGCTCAGAGGCGCGTTTGTCACTGAAATCTTCAGCGCGTTTCTTGTCCTCATGCGCAAGCTATCGCTTACCAAAATATCCACCCAATGTTGGTTCTGCCATGGCCGCGCTGTAACCCTAGAGCTTGAGTCCCAGCGCAGCCGTGGTTCGGTCGGGAATTTCATTTACGAAGGTTTACGATCGGTTCACACGCTGAAACACTGCAGGGAAAATACAATCAGACTTGCATGTAGAAATCAACTTTAGCTCTGGCAGCTTGACAAAACATCAGCAATTCCACCGACGACTGCATCTTAATACTTACACCATCGTAAATTCATAGTTACAGAAGTCGTCTTTTGCAGCCACGTTGAAAAAAAAATGAAGGTAAAATTTTATACCCGCATCATGAAATAGCTCACGCAAGAAAAATATTTATTACTATTGTTTTATTTCCGTTGGTGAAGTGCTAAAGAGTCTAGCTCCGATGAATTTGATATAAACGCCTGAAGGCTCAAATAACGCAGACAGCATGAGGTTTGCTGCAAGGTAAAATAGCTTCACATTGAAAAGGTAGTACGTAAAGCAAATTCCGAAAAAAAGAGACGAGCGTGATTTTCGTAAGTCATGAACTTATGAAGCTGGCAAACATGCGGCAAATTGGGTGTCCTTTGTAATTGAAATATAGCAATAATAGGGGAAATGAATAGACGACGAACAATCTTCATCTGAATGCACTCGCCCGGCCGCTTCGTACTTACGACGCTTCTCGAGGCGTGCGGCTCGCTCTTCCTCCGTCTCCTCGGCTTGCTGCCTCCTCTTGGATTTGTTCCGACGTCGAAGCCTCGCTTCTTTCAGTCGGTCCAACTCACTTTCCATATCTGCCGACGAATCCCACCGATCCGGTCTTCTATATATACGATGCAACACCAGCTCCTCCGGCGATGCAATGCCGGTAACGCCGGAAACGCGCAAACGCCGGCAACATTACCGGCAAACGCTGCGGTGTTTGCTAGGCAACAGCTCCGCTCGCGGTGCGGCCACCGACCACAACAAAACGGCTAGAATGCGGCCAATCTAGCTCTTGCTGCAAAATTATTGGACACGAAAACACCATTGTCGTCGCTGGAAAGCCATACCCGCATCTTCCGGATTGCGCTTGCAATGCTCCACAAATCGAGCTACGGCCAGCGGCTTTTCTATTGGCAAGGTTCTCGAGTATTATACTCGCGGACAACTTTCTGTGACAATGAAGGGGAAGCTGCGGAGGCAAAGCGCGCACAAATGAGAGCACTTCTTAAAAGAGTTCCGCGTTTTAATCCACGTTGGTTTAGGCTGGGGAAGAGAAAACATAAGCAGTTTATTAGCAACAGTTAAATAAGACAGAACACAGCAGTGAAAGTCAAAGTTTGCGCTCATTTGGCGGCTTTTCCCTTCCGCGTCTGGGCAAACGCTAAACCGTCGCACGTGGAAGCTGCGTCGATTCAGCGTCTGTTCCAAGCAACCAAAAGCACTCACAAACGCTGACGGACTACTTGGCGTGGTAACACATGTGCAGCATCCACGCGCCTGTACCTTTCCCTTCATTGCCACAGAAAGTTGTCCGCGAGTATTTTTATAGTGCACTAGATCTGGTCCCGCATGGGACTGTTAGCTCCATTGATGGATTCGGTGGAGCTAACACATCCTTTTAAATATCAGCTGTCACATAGTAAGTGAACTTAGCAAGCAAATGGCCAGAGAAGGAGAACCATTTATGAATAACGACATTTGCAGGGATGCCCTTGTAAGCTTTACTTCTTTTCGCAGACAGCCGAACCGTTTAAGTTCGACAGATTTGTCAGACCAGTGTGCTTACCATGGAAAGGACGCAACCTTGTGGGAAAAGAGGCTGTAATTTCTGGCTGGGGCAGAGTGTCCGCACGTGAGTAATCAAAGAAGTGAACCATTTACCTGCGACTCACAGCTTAACCCACAATCAACAGCGCATTTTGCCGCCCTATAGTTTCTTACGATTACGACTGTACCATTACCAAAATACTGTCATGTAGACGTTGTACCAATGGTGACGATTTGGTTACTGCCCAAAGTGTGAGCTAATAAACTAAACCTTCTTTAGACCCATGTTGTGCCCAAAAAGACAGACAACACCCAAACCACAACCATAGCGCCGAAGACGGCCCTTAGTCGTCGAATCTGACTTGGGCATTAATCCATCTGCCATTCAGAGAGGAAATAGCGAACATTCAATGGTGCTCACATACCTTCGAGAGTACACCAGAATTTTCGCGTAAAGCGTGCAATCTGATTAAACGCGGATCTTTCATTAATGAGTCAGCAACAGCCTTCAAGGAACTTCCGATAAGTAGGTCTAATTTCATGAATGCAATATTCTGGTCGAAAAGAATTGGTTACAAAACGCACAATCGTGTACGCGTGTGATTACTTGCGTAACTGCATTCTCGTTAAAATCAGTTTTGTAGTTACAGTCACCGAAAGCATAAATAAATCCCAGCTCATTTAGTTCTACGTCGGAGTCACGTGACGCAACCTGACGTGCTGTTGTTTCAATAGCTTAACGCACGTGGTTGCGTCAGTTTACCTCAATCAGCTTTAAAACAAGCCCCTTGAAGTGACCCATATTATCTTAGATACATGGCCCTATTCTAACTACTCTTTTTAATTGGCAGTGCCTTGTACCTGAATATTGTAAACAAACTCTTAGAAAACAAGACATGCAACACTTCTACTCAAGATGCATGATATAATGTCGAAGTAGCATTTCGTGCGAATCTAGCTTATTGAGTCTCACGCTTTAAGTGTAACATTTATCGGGCAGAATTTCAGGGATACACTAGACCGAGATCGCTGCACAGGCAAAATTGACCCCCCCCCCCCCCCCCGCAGTGACCTAAATTTATCATTTAAAGTGCGTGAGCTTGCCTTCCGTTTCTTTATCTAAAAATAAATTGGTTCTTCTCAACAACAGCTGGTAACAGCTCATTATTGTCGGCAGTGCACACGTGTTTTCTGTACCATGTGATTTGCTGGTTTGTTTTATTTCTTTTGTGTTCCTATGTGCATTTATTCAATGTTTCTGGCACTAAACTTTAGTTCGAAGTGAGCGCTTGTGCCTGTCGTATTTTGTCTTTCAGTGTTATCCTAAAGTTCTGCGCTATGTTTGAAAAGTTACGGATTAAAACTAGCCCCAAGCAATGCTAACTCCGCCTTCGGAAAGTAACTGTCTCCATCAACGTAACTTTGTAAGAAAAAGTGGCGCAATTTTAAATAAGCTGAGCGCCAGCATCCAGTAGTGTCAACGTTGGGTTTGTTCTTCTGAAGCAATCTCCTGCTTCAAATCATAAGCGATGGCTAAAAAAAAACAGTGTGGACCTCGCCACTTTCTTTATGCGAGCTAGTTCAACCTTGAGTCATTCATTACCATGAGGCTAACTGAAGCGTGCAGACACGAGCGTACAACAGTGAACGACGTTTATTGGTAACGAGGCTTTTTATAGGCGCTGGAAGTGTGCGCAGAGAACGTGCGCAATGGCAAGGAGGGGTGCCAGTGACGATGCATCAGCCTGCCGTGTGCAGTGGCGAGGAGGTGTGCCAGTGACGATGCATCAGCCTTGTTCCCCCTCAAGGCTGGTAACGATCTGGCGGGCGGCGGTTTCTGGTAGACCTGCGTAACATGTTCTCGCCAGGATCAGAATCTTTATTGGCATCACAATTTGCGCCGCTGACGTCACGTATAACTTGATTGTCCTCCATATCTGGTCTGCTATCCGCGTCTGGCCCACCTGGGCTCTCGGGTTGTTCGCTTTCGATCACTGGTGCACCAGGTTCCCCAGCTTCGGTCTGCTGTGCGTCAACGCCGGGCTCTTGCTTGATTTCTGTTTCACAGGCGGCGAACCCAGAGTTAGTTTTCCTCGCTCCTAACTGGTCGTAGTGCCGACGATGAAGCTCGCCATCTCCATATTTGATGGTTGCCATGCGGTCGCCTTCGGGGACCTGCACAACGCCGGCCTTCCATCTGGCTCCAGTCCCGTAGTTCCTATACCAAACAGTCTCCCACTTGGCGGATTGTTCCGGGGTGCTCGGTATCTGCGTGAGAATAAGGGCGGCATGACACGATGTTATCCAACTTGTATCTAGGCTCGAAACCAAGCAGCATGAAGGCTGGTGTTTTTCCACTGGGCAGAGGGATTCGGCGATATTGAAGGAGAATTCGGTCCAATCGACCTCGCAGTGTGCCGCTAGCATTCTTGCGCAGTCCCAGCTTTATCTTTAGCACTGCCCTCTCTGCTAAGCACTTTGATTCAGGATGATAAGGCGCAGTGCGAAGGTGGCAAATTCCGTTCTCTTTCATGAACGACAGAAACGGCGCACTAGTGAACTGTGGTCCATTGTCAGAAACCACGGTTCGGGGCAGGCCAAACCTACTAAACATTGATTGTAATGCTTCGATAGTACGTGCCGCGCTGGCTATCTTCATGGGGCTCACCTCTATCCATTTCGTATGCGAGTTAACTGCGATGGAGTCAACTGCGATTTTGCACCACGCCATTACATTCCATGGTGCAAAAAAGTGGTTGAACCATGTTGACGGACGTCGCTTGCATGTTGAGCAGGAATTGTTCATAGTCGTCATTGTCCGACCATTGTCCTTCCCAGTGGGCTACTCTGTGCTGCTGATACTGGCGCTGCTGGCACACCAGAGCTAGGTGCCCTTGCCTCTTACAATTGAAACATTTAGCATGACGGAACTTGCATTTCCCCGCAGTATGACCTTTTGTGCCGCAGCATGTGCACGCTCCTTCGTGCCGCCTGTCTTGCCTGTTCGCAGTCGCTCGCAGTGACGGAAATCTGCTTGGCTGGCATTTACTTTTCATCATAAGCATAGCGTGCACGTTGCCTGTATCTTCGCCACTCGCCATCTCGTCTACGTTTGCAGCCACCATCTCGGCAGCGCGCGCTGCCTCTTCCGCCTCCCTCAGGGTGACTTCCGTTTTTACCAACAGTTTCCGACGCACATTCGCGACGCGCAGCCCACAGACAATACGGTCCCTTAGCATCCTGTCGAGGGCGTCACCGAAATTACACCTACTTGCAATCTTTCGTATCTCCACTATGAATTCGTTTGCAGACTCTCCTGCAAGCTGATTCCTTGTAAAGAACTTGTACGATTCTGCGATTTCGTTACATGTCGGAGCAAATCGCTCACCGAGGAACTTCACGGCATCGTCGTATATCAAGTCCTGTATCTTCGCCGGCGCGCAGCGCGCATCCAATAGATCCACTGTCATTGTGCTCAAAGCTGTGATCAAAATCGCCCTGCGCTTCTTTCCGTACGCGACGTCGTGAACCTCGAAGTGTGCTTCCAAACGCAGCTTGTAAGCCTCCCAGTTGACCGCCTCCTCATAAAAAGATGGTGGTCCCCCGTGCGCAGCCATGGTCGCAGAGCGACGACCCTTGTCGCAACTGAAGCGTGCACACACGAGCGTACAACAGTGAACGACGTTTATTGGTAACGAGGCTTTTTATAGGCGCTGGAAGTGTGCGCAGAAAACGTGCGCAGTGGCAAGGAGGGGGTGCCAGTGACGATGCATCACTAACTAGACCCATTAGCTGAAGGTACTGACAGAAAAATGCGCTAAGTGAATATGTTATGAGGACAATTACCAGGGCTGCCAACACTGACTTTATACCTTTAAAATATTCTGGTGCATCAGTGAATGTTCGCGCTGTATGAATTTGGTGGGCTGACATATTCTCACGTTTCGTTATGTCATTTTGTAATTTACGTGCAAGATTGCCGTTCCCTGTAGGTCTTGTTGCCAGTAAGGAGTCACTCGTGTGACCATTGATAAATTGCCATCAGTACCAAAAGGTCAGAACTGAAACCACCACTCTCAGAGCTCGTTATGTCACTTCGAGAAAAGCATCTTATTGGTGTGGCGAGTCAAGAGTTTCCTAATCGAAACTGACGATTTCATGTAACATTTTAGGTCTGCATTCTACTAGCTGTTCTGTGCGATTTCATACAATGTTATGTATTTTCTAGAAATTTTACAGCCACTCACAAAATGTGTTGACTGCGTTTTTTTATTGTCTGTGGTTTATCCCGCAGTACAATTTTTTAAACTCTGTTGTACTTCGGGGATTTTGGGAAGCGACGTAGCCATTACTGCTGTAGTGCCACTGTTTTGAAAACGAAGACCTACAATGTGCCTGTTTATCGTGCTCTTCCGTTTTACCCACAAGTGTAGTTACGTGTTTAACAGGCTGATTCGCGTAAGGTGGGTACAATGTCTCCGTGTGGGCAGCGTGGGGAATATTGTCTAGGGGGACTAGAGTTTTCTCATTGTAACTCCTTTGTGCGAATGCAGATGAAGTTTCATGTTTGTGCGAGTTGGATTTGAGACATTTGCAGTATGTGTTGTCAGGATAAGCACACTTCATAGACAAGCTGTCCGTCTCAACAGGCAAGAGTGGCTTGGACTTGCTTCGAATCACCCAGACGATACTTCCTTACAACCGCTGTAAGAAAAGCTTCAGCAGAGAAGAACTTGCGAATAGGTTAACGCCGAACGTGGTGTTGTGCGCCAGAAGAAAAGGTAAAGGAATATGCAAGGTGAGGTTCATTCACCAAACTGTTCTCGGAGCAAAAGTGAACCATACAGATACTTTCTAAACAGAGACTAAAGAGAAACAGAAGATCAGTTTACTCTGACTAAGCATTACATCAAAGCTGCAGTTTCGTTAAATGTGTGGTACTGTGTTCAATAAGAAGAAACAGAAGAAATGAAACTCAAAGTTTCATTTTTGGAAATCTGTGACAGAACCACATGTCCAGTACGTCACTTCGATGTCATGATTTTAAAGCATTTTGCCGTGTTAGGACTTTTATGGCGTATGTAGCCCTTCTTAAAAGTTTTCAGAGTCAGTATTTGCCGTCCTTACAAGGCATCGTCACCGATAAATGGTTATCGTGAGTCGAGCGCGTAATGTGAAAAAAAAAATACAACGTGAAGGTGATGTGATGCGAAAAGTTCAAGGTGGCGTCGCCATCTTTATAATGTTCCCGAGGCTTTTCTTGCTTACAAAGCATCGTCTTACGGTACGAGTGGTATTTTTTAGTATTGGAGAAGGGTAATTTACTTTATTATGGCTCAACCCAATTGTTCCTTCAGTGTCCCTTTAGAGTTCGCCCATCCTATATTTCAGGGATAGCTATTTAGAAGCGAATCCATCACATTATATCCGCGCGAACAAAATATGTTTTGATTTCTGACTTCCTTTTATATATTAGCACAGTGAAGCTTTGTAAGCAAATTACCATGCATGTAGTATGAAATCAGAGAAAAGCAATTCCGATAACACACCTCCGTTCTATAGTCGTCTTCTCAAGTTCCTTGCCACAAGTTCCTCTGAAACCATGTATTGTGTGAGTATTTGGCCACACGACGACAGATGGCTTAACACCCCTCAAAATATGGATTACATGAAGAAAAGCAACTATAGTGTTAATTCACAATAGCGCCAACTAATTCGTAGAATATAGTGCAAAAAATAATAATGGGACAGAAATCTTGAAAAGTGTTCTGCACCAGGTGTGCAAATATGCCCTATATAGAATTTAGAATAAAGCGGAGAGAGACATGCCAAACTGGAATAAATGTCTGCTAAATGTGCTATTCAGCGGACTGTGTGGGCGCTTCACGATTCATAATGGTACGTAGACAGCAGTGCCTCTACAGTATTTATCACATAAAGCCTGTAAGGCCGCTAAGCCGGACTAGTTTGTGCACGATTGAGAGGTACGCAGCAGCAAGATACTTAACATGCATGCCGTCTTTTGCTTTTCTCTTGAGTTCGTCGGCTGAGGTTGTTTGTCGGCTTAGACAAGCAAACGGCTACTGTAGGGCGTTGTTGCGCTCCCCATGAGTTAACTGGAAAGCTTGCTGGTCAACTAAAGATGTATAGGGAAGTTTCTTGTGAATCTAGTTTTACAAAGTGGAGACCTGCAACGCGTTGAATTGGAAAAATCTTTGTCAACCTTTTTTGTTATACTTTGCCAATATAATAATGCAGAATATTCTTGAAGGAATATTTTCTTTCTTCCTTCTGCTTAATATATGCTGATTTTATTGTGCCGCATGGAAATTATATAAAGTTCAGAGTGTCCTTGCAATGTCTCTGCTACCACGACAGCCGCAGACTGTGAAGTAATATAGCTATCTATTGCCGTGCGCTTCTTTCAAGACGTGATAGTGGCTAATGTCGTTTCTTTGTGTTTAGTTTATTTAACTGATGTTCAGTTTTCTATATTATATACCAGGAATGATCAATCACAAAGACATGTTTCACCATCAGTGCAAGTAAATATTTTCTCAGAATTCAGCGCTGCCACTGAATTGTCTTTTTACACTAATAATGCTTGACTCTCTGTCATCATCATAATTATCAGCCTATATTCATGTCCACTGCAGGAGGAAGGCCTCTCCTTGTGACTTCCAATTACCCCTGTCTTGCGCTATAGCTGATTCCAACTTGCGCCTGCTCTGTACGCGTAGCCAAAGAATCCTGACTGCTTTCGTATTAATCTTCATATCATGCGCAATAGGTTTTTTTTGGAAGCTCATCAGCCAGTGGCGTGCTTGCAGATAATATATGATGTTTAATGGGACACCTTTTTTTCTTGTAAATACAGAAGAATATGCGCAGTGTACTGCAGGGTCAGTCAATAATATTCCAATGGCCTCCTTTATTTATTTATTTATTTATTTATTTATTTATTTAAAGATGCCTTACAGGCCCCTAGAGGCATTGTGTGAGGGGTAGAGTGCAATAAAACAATACAACTTATACAGTAATTAGAATTCATATGTGAATATATATACAAAATATACAGGGTAAGAAATGCGCTAATATAGTAATGTAGTGTTACAATATGTCCAAGAAAACAAACTGAAGGCTTTCAACGCGACAGCTCATTTAACAATAAAATTTCACAGAGTAAAACATAATCAATGGTATTACAGAGTGCCCTAAACATAATTAAGCTACAACAAAAATGTATTAACACGTAGTTGCACGTTGTTACTGGAAAGGCAATGACAAAAATAATACGTTAGGATATGTAGAGTTGCTTGAAAAATGCGTTGTTAGATGAAGCCGGATATGTTCTTGGTCACTTTCATAAACTATGGTGTTAGGAAGGTCGTTCAAATGACGAATGACTCTAGGAAGAGCGGGGTAGGTAAATGAGTTAGTCTTTCCGTAGATCGATATGAAATTCAACCAATTGTAGAACCGTTGCGACCTTGTAGTTTCAAGAGGCAGAACTGATGGCTCTGTGTTATGTACGTATTTATGAAATAAGGATAGCAGGGCTATATCACGACGATCTTGCAAGGGCTGTAATGAGAGGCCGAGCTTAATTTGTGTAATGCTTTTGTTATAGCCATAACAACGTGAGATAAAACACGCAGCCCTATTCTGAATAGATTCCAGTTCTTTTATCAAATATATCTGATGGGGAGGCCAGACGGATGCAGCGTATTCAAGCTGAGGTCGAACAAATGTTAGGTAAGCTAGTTTATGAATATATTTAGTAGAATTATGTAACTTTCGGCGTGTGTACCCTAATTATCTCGAAGAATTAGCGCATGTGTATGCAATGTGCGTTGACCACGAAAGAGTCGAAGTTAGGTTAACACAAGATATTTATATTGAGTATCATGCAAAATACTGATGTTATCTATGTGATAAGAAAACGTAGAGTTAGTATGCTTGCGGCTAAAAGAAATAATTTTACATTTAGAAACGTTAAGCTTCACTAGCCAAGTGTTACATCAAAGAGGAATAAGTTCAAGTTCTTTTTGGAGGGTTGCATGATCATTGTCACTCTTAATACGATAAAGTACTATAAAGACTGCAGTCGTCCGCTAAAATGCACACGTGTGAGGACATGTAATAGGTAACGGTCCAAGAACGCTGCCTTGTGGTACACCTGAAGCAACGTGTGAAAGATGCGAGGATCATTTATTAACCGCTGTGAATTGCTGACGATTAGATAGGAAACGGCGAATTCATGTTAGTGTGAGAATCTAATTTACAAATAGATAATTTGAATATCAAACGGCAATGTGCTACAAGGACAAACGCTTTCGAAAAATCTAGACAAGCACAATCAGTTTGTACATCTTCTTTCATGTTAGTAGGTAAATGAGTTGTTAATTCGAATAATTGCGTCTGACATGAGAAATTGTACGATTGTACGATAAGTGGAACAAAAAAAACATTTTTACGCCGACTTTGATGGAGCATATCTCCGAACTAGTCTCATTATGGAAATTCATTTCAATTGGATATGCCTTGCAAACTCACCGGCTACAGTTCCTGAATTGCTATATGTGCCATAAATAATTAGTTATGAAGGTAATTATTTATTTTTCGTTATTTATTAGATAATGTGCTTCAATTTCCCGTGCAAGTAATGTCCGCCTCTCTGAATAATGGAGCTAAAGGAATAGATTTGTGTTGTCTGCAACAGACGATTTTTTAATTCCGTAGAACGCAAAAATGATCCATTTTATAGCCATAATGAAGAGTGGCACCTTCGTGCCAAGGTACAATGAAAAAATTACTGCAATATGCAGATAATGCATGCAGCTTTTTTGTGTTTGCAAAGAAGGCAAACAAAATCAAATAAAGACAATGGAGCACCCGCACAGTATGCCATACATTACACCTTTGGCTCAGAGAACAGGTAACAAAGCCTTCAACGGAAAAACAATTGACGGAAAAAAACATTACTCTTTTCATTGAACATAGTCATCACAACAATGCCTCCCAGTAATCCTAGTGGTATCCATGCTTAGGAAAAAATAAGAGCGCTAGAGAGCCAAGGGACACAGGCAAAGAGGAACACGACACTGGCGCTTCTCTTTGCAGTTCTTCTTTGCCTGTGTCCTTTTCTTTCTAGCGCTGTTATATTCCTAAACATGAATTCCCACCAACTCGCCCAGATTTCTCTTCTAGTACTTGGTGACACTGTTGTTATCTCAATGCCCTTATTTTGAAGTTCACTTAGCAAGGTGGTGAGCCTGACGTGTGAAGTCTATGTGTTTTACAGGGAGATTCCGGCGGGCCACTTACCATCCTCGGCCAAGGCGGTAGAGCTGTTCAAGTTGGCGTTGCCGCTTTCGCCTACGGCTGCGCTCATCCGACCAAGGCTGATTTCTACACACGAGTGTCGACGTATGTTCCTTGGATAAGAAAGCAGCTGGCAGCGTTGGAGAGAAGCAACAGCTAAGAAGCGAACGCTGAGCGTAATAAAACCAGGAAAATCATCATCGCATTAGAATTATTAGCAAAAAGGAATGTGCACACACCATTTTTTTTCTTTTTATTCTTTTTACTCTTAAAATGCAACGTAATATCTCAATTGAAGCTGAAATTGAAAAACAGCATGATACCCGCCGTGGTTGCTAAGCACGAGGTCGTGGAATTAAATTCCGGCCACATTTCGACGGGGGCGAAATGCGAAAAACCCGTGTACTTAAATTTCGGTGCACGTTAAAGAACCCCAGGTGGTGCAACTTCCACCAGAGTCCACCACTAAAGCGTGCCTCATAATCATATCATGGTTTTGGCACGTTAACACGCCACAATAAAACAAAACAAAAAACAGCATGATGTTTTGCCAGAAGCTGTGTTAATAGAAATACTTAGAAAGATCGATATTATTATATGAAACTTCCACTCAAGAGAAACTCATATACACCGTTTCTGCAACCGACCCGTGCCAACTAACCTTACGATTGCAGGCCTAAGTTGACGACAACTGTGGTTTTGTGCTCTGCGCGCCATTGTGGTACGTAGCGTAACGCTGCGTAGCGTTGCTAAGCCCGTAGACACGGGATGAAATACCGGCCGCAGCGGTCGTATATCAATGGGGGCGAAATCCAAGAACACCCGTGTTCCGTACAATGGGTGCACGTTAAGGCACCGACGGTGGTCAAAATTGTTCCGGAGTCCCCCACTAGGGCATGCCTCGCAATACGATCGTGGTTTTAGGACGTAACAGCCCAGACTGTTTTCCTTTTGGTGCCCTTTTAACGTTGTTCTTTAAGCCTGTCATTTCTGACACTTGCTTAATATTCATTTTGTTGCGGTCAGAAGACTCACTATCTCAGGAACGTCACCATGCCATCGGTATTTTAAACTTTGACCGAGTAACTGGCCAGCGCTTGGTCTGTAAGCAGACTGTGGCCAGCAAAGCCGTTCTAAAGTTGAAGCTCTCGGCAGCACGAGCCATGTGCAATCAGCGCCATTTGTCAGCGCGGAGCATGAAGTGATCGCGTCAATAATTGGACAACGTACGCTATAAATTGAGTGCAGCCTAACGCTTCTCCATACAGTCAGATCATACCTCTGACAAAACGTACAAAGCATTATATCATTATGTGGCTAGTCTGACTTCGGAAATTCTTAAGAGACGGCGAGCCCTACGTCCACATTGAATACCTAAAGGGGCAGATATAGATCGTTCACATATAAAAGGACGCATTTATCCGCTCAAACTATTTCATTCACTATTTACACATGCTGGCATATCAAGTTTGGTTTCATTGAGCATCGTGGTGAAAACCCTACAGGGGCACCTTGGAGATTAATTGTGCAAGAAATGAGCGCTACAGGATCACGTGAATTGTGCGAAACCGTCGCTGTCCAGAGAGAACAGAAAGTGTGGGGGTCGCTTATCTCTGTGTGCGTCCTTGCGTTGCGAAACTCTGGTCCTCATGCTGAAGAGGAAGGTCAGAACGAAGCCACCGCAACTGTAAATTGCGTCCGAATCCCGGACCTCCCGACGACTGCCATGGCTCCATAAACCCATTCTAGGTCTCAGTCCCAGCCGGAATTCGTAGCCCCGGGTTTCGTCACCAAATATAAATGTCTGAGACCGACAGAATGGCTGCCCCGAACTTATTTTTGTACTAAACCGTAACCAGAATGAGAATGCGCGCCCCCATCTTGTCGCCGATGATGTCGGATGAAGGGGACGACGTGTAAGCACCAGTGCGGTTATTTCGTGCGTGATATCGCTCATTTTGCCTAACGACGTGGCACGAGCTGGAATAACGAGAAAGCGCCTTCTCTGATATGCTCACGCGCGGTGGTGGAGTCCATGGATGAACGAAGTTGCGCGCGCTGAAGTCGACATCACGATGGCGGTTTTCATGACGGAACTTCTGCCGTGTCTGCGACGCGGAAAGACGAAGGCGAGCAATCAGATTGGGAGGGCACCGTGTGCTAGGGCGACGTCGCGACGTGGGCAGCGTGCGCGGTCCAAGAGATGCTTGAAAGCTGATCAGGTGAGCAGCTACGAAATGTCGGTTCAAATACGATGGCGACAATGTGGCGAGAGATATGTCTTGTGGAAATACTTGAAGGGCAGAATCCTGAAATTCAAGGGTTTAAGACAAATTTTGGTTGACCGCGGCAGTCACAATGGTCCGTGGAAAAGACATGTGGTGCGACTATAAGACACAGCAGAGGGAGCGGCCGTACAGTCGCCATCCAGTACACAGGGGCTTGGTTTACGGCAGTGATACAGCTTTGAGTTTCCGATGGCCAGATGAATCAATAATGCACAGCATAGCTGGGTCTGCACACTGTCGGGAAGGTAGGTCGATGGAATCAGGCGAGTCAAGTTGTGCGGCACCAGCTGAGCAGTCAATTGTTGGCGAGTGCGCTGAGGAAAAAAAAATCGAGTCCAGAGGTGCCATCGTGAGGGCAGCTGTCAAGTACATGGAACGGGCCAGATGTGTCGCGACTGCTCACGCTGACACGGGAGCAATACATTCTCAACATACCGGGGTTTCTTCGTCGGCGACACGTGCTGTCGTTGGACTCGGTAGGTGTAGGTAATTTATTTCAGGGTTCCGAAATACTAGGTTTTCGGATTGAGTTCGGGTTTCTGTTCAGGCTTCTGCATATTTTCCTGTTCAGTTGAGGTTCAGCCATTTCAGCTCCGGAACAAAATGTTGCGTGAGCGTTGCTTGCTTGAGCCGCACACAATCAGAATGGGAGGACGATTAAGCTTCGCCTTGAAGAGTGGAACGCGATAGCATTCAAAGATCCCTGGCTCCTTATCAGGCTTTTTTCTCTCGTATATTCAAATTACAATTCGACGCTATCATGTCCGTAGGTTATCGTTAAGTTAGACTTTACAATTTTCTGGCGGATTTACTTTGAGAAATTTAATGTTTGTTCACTAACGCCTTGCGCAACACGGAGGGCCTGTGTGGTCGGAGTGGCTTGGAATTAATTTCTCCGCCACGGATGCCACGGACGCGGATGCTTATGCCGAAGCCGACGCCAAAACCAACGTGGATGCCGCATTTTCTGTGACACAGGGATACGGACACAAAAGTTGGCGGGTGGCTTTTTGCGTCGGAACGAAAGTTGAACACGAATACAACAAGCTGCTTTGAAAAAAAAGAACGAGAAACATCTTTTTTTTTCGATTTTCTGTTGCACCTTGCCTCCAAGCGGCCGCCGGCAGAAGCTTAAATTTCACGTCATGACCCCCACCGGCGCGCGCGCGCGGCCAAGGTCGGCCACAGCCGTCGCAGTGTTTCCAGGGGTGTCGGTCCCTTGCAGCGTTTGTTTAACCCCTCGCTGTTATACCAGCATCGTCGGTCGTGACACGCCGTCGCACACGTTTCCCAGAGACCAGAAAGTGCGTAAACTTTCGATACATGCCTGTTAGTCACCACGCATAGCCTGGAGACCTCTGAAAATGACTTTATTTGCGCGGACCACTTCGTCGACGATGATTATGTGACCAGCCCGGCTGTGCTGAAAAGCCCTGTCATGCCACTCAAAAGGCAATGCTTAAATCCTGACGCTGTGCCATCGGTCTTCTCACGAAAACGCAAGGCAGAAATGATCAGCGGCGCGTTGGAAAAGAGGAGGCGAAAAGATTTCGGTACTGTTTTCGTTCACTTGCAGCCTTCTTGAGCAGTGTGAGGGCGAGGCTGGGGCGAGATGCCCGAGGCTGGGCACGAAGGCAGTATAGTCTTTAAAAATGTTGGCAAAGCATAGTAAAACAATACAAGGCTAGCGAGCGCGACTCACGAGATCAGACACACACACAGCTCTGCTTCTCCACAGAAAAAAAAAAAAAAACTGGGCAGAACGACAGACAGGTGCTGCCATCTGTCGGCATAAACTACTATTCAGTCATCCACGCAGTGCTGAAAAAATTAAATTATGGGGTTTTACGTGCCAAAACCACGATCTGATTATGAAGCACGCAGTAGCGGGGGACTCCGCAAATTTGAACCACCTGGGGTTCTTTAACGTGCACCTAAATCTAAGTACACGGGTGTTTTCACATTTCGCCCCCATCGAAATGCGGCCGCAGTGGCACGCAGTGCTGAAGTACCCCGCAGCTGCCTCGCCTGCGTGTGCTCTTGAAAAAGCAAGTTTACAGACGAAATGACAAACAATTCTTGCACAAGTGTCTGGTGCAAAGCGAAATCGTCGCGCTACGGTTCGCGAAAACCTGACCGACACTTCCACGGCCGCCTGCTCTCCTTCGTCGCTTGACGCGGAAGGCTCGTAACCGTAAGCGGTAATATTTATTGCCAAGTTGGAATGGTCCTCGTCTTCAGACATGTTCTCATCGCTGGTAGAGGCACCAGAACTCGAATCCATGCTCGCGATGGAGGCGTCGGTGCGCTTCGAATGACCGCGGCCGGCCGGCTGGCTATCCGACGAGTGACTCGTGACGTCACGCCTTCCCACTCCAGGGGGTCGGGCGGCGAGGCGCGCGCTTACAAAAACGCCAAAAATAAAACCATCGGCTCAAAAATGAGCTAAGTGACTACTTATTTTCGATATAATCACACACGGAGGATTCATTTTCAGCATTTTCGTAAAATTTTCAGATTTCATGTCCGTATACTTTTAACGCTGTCGCGTTAAAATATACTGGTTCCAAGGAGACTGAACCGCTTGATACGGGTTCATAAATGTTTGCAATCAAATGCGCTCTAATGTACAGCTAATACAAGCTGTTTCTATTACATTGCTGTAAGCCCTCCATGATTGGTGCGTGTGTGTGTGTAAAAACTTTTTATTTACAAAAGTCCTGAGGCTCGACTATTTCAAGTCGAGGCGGGCCGCCCCCACGATGGCACCGTTAGGCCCAGCCCTTCAGTGACATCGTGGGCCCTATGGACAGCCCGTAGCTGATCTTGAAAAGATGAACTCTCTAGCATCTTCTTCCAATGGACGAAAAATATTTTGGGCAAACCCCCTTCCCCTGTCTGGCACGCGACGTCACGAAAACCATGAAAATATGACGTGTGCGCACCGATAATGCATTACTACAAAGAAAAAATTGGAAAATAATTATTTCTGATACCACTCCTTCATGGCCATATAGCACTCCGCATTTGGTAACAAGTATTAGGGCAGCTGCCACTTCGCCTTTCTCTCACGCCACATGTCAACAAACCGCAAAAACTCACCCCCTCCATGTGACCTGTATGCACTAAAGCCGCATCAATATGCCGAACTAAACTGAACTTTTTTCAGAATAGCCGGAGCCAGGCCCCATTCCGGAAGGCGTAAGAGACGTCTGCCTACCGATCGCTTTATCACTGGTTTATCGGAGCTGCCGGGGAGAACGGATTTATTTGCGCATACACAAAGTTTTCACGTTGCAGTATAAGGTTTGTTGACTCCTTTCGGCAGGTATGCGACATCGCTCTGCCAACTCTCCTGCGCTGAGGATCCGTTTTAGCGGCAACTTTACCAGTCCCTTACAAGGCCCCGCAATTTTCCACCAGCAACCGCAAGCTAAGCAAGGGAAAGCGGGCCAAATCCCAGACACCGGCACAACCCTCCTACTCCGGTTATCTACTTTCACTGAACTATATCTCGGCCCCACCGGATCCCCCTCCTTTTTAGCGTACTTCTGGCCTCTTGTCAGCCAATGAGATAAGAAAAAAATGATTCGTCATCCCGGCCAGGCGAAAGTGAATGTCCAGCGACGCTGTGGAAAACCGCCACAACTGCTGAGCTACCGGTGGCACCGCCTACATTATTTCCGAAAGTGTGGGACGAAATACATGGGCGTTCCAGTTACTTTTGTGCTTCAATGTATAAAACAGCATTTCGGTAAAAAAGTAAGTGGAACAACAGTGCATTTTTACGGCGAGTTTGATGGCGCATATCTCGAAACTGTTGTAATTCTGTGAATTCCTTCCAAGTGGATACGCCTGACAAGCTCACCGGCTACAATTCGTGGATTGCAATATGTGTCGTAAAGTAATGAACTAAGAATTTCTTAGGGAATTTTCGTTAATTAGTTGAATATGTGTTTCGCTTTCTTGTGCTATTATTGTCCCCCTCATCGATTAACCACAGCTCAACGATAAGAATTATGCTACCTGCCAGAGGCGATTTTTGAAAATTCCGTAAAGCTTAATGTTGAACAACCTGTATATGACGCGGGTTTGGTTCCGCCCTGCGCCAGAAAAGATTTAAATAATGAATTTATCATGGAAACCCCTCTCGTACCCAGAAGAATATACCCAGTGATCGAAGTTGGCATCAAAGAGGTTCATTGAAGAGTGACACCATACCCAGTGTAACCCACCCAGTGACCCTAGTTGGTCCGACGACTGGATTTGAGCCTGGTTTTCACAGCACTATAGCCCGAAGCGTCCGCGTCTTCGAAAAGCAGCGAAAGGCTTTGATCTGGCCACCGAGCTACGTGATTGGAAGACAGCTTCAGTGCACCCTCTGGTTTCAGCCAGGAGCAGGTGGTGGATGGCATGCGCCTTGGGCGCAACGTACTCCGTTCTCAACAGGCAAGCACGTTTGCGCCCGGAGGTGCCCTTTGATAAGATATGTTTTTGATATGACAATAACAATTTTTGCACTAGCCTGGTTCTGCTCCGTTTGTTCACGCAAAGGTAAAGGGAAAGGAGCGAACGGCTTTAAGAGAGACGCCGAACTCTCGGATTGGCCACCAAATGTCACACAGCCCTTTCATGTAAGGTGGCTTGTAGAGCTCACGCATATGAATCTCTTTCTTCCTTTTGGCACAAGCAATGAGGCTGACAAGGAAATTTATTTACCCGTAGGCACGCGTACTACTGTTGTATGAACGTATACAGTGCAATATAACGTACCACACATGCAATACATCGTACTTCATATAAACAGAACAGATGAGCAAACAAAATAGTAAATTCCGTCTGCTTGACATTACCTTTGCCACACATCAAAAACACTGTGACAGTGTACATGCAAAATCATAAATGAGGCGCTGCCAGCAGTTGTCGCACCTTTAGAAGATACAATGGCTTTACTGCAGCTCATTGTTCTACTCATTAGACCATGCACTACCCACTGACTCAAGCGGGCGGGAAAATTGTTATAGACATAACAAGACACGCAGATAGATAGACACAAGAAAGTGCGACAAGCTTCGTAACAATGTTATGCGCATTAAATCTTTATTTACTGCACCACATTTTGTAGAAAACGGATTACTAGGTCCATCATAGCATCACAATGCCCCAGTTTACAATTGCACTATCTGCAGGAGGGGCCTCTTTTTTGTGACACGCGCTGTACCTCTCGGTAGTGCATCGTGGCCGCGCATGAAGCGCGCATGCATCATGGCCGGCCATTCAGACTCTTATTGAATAAAGTGATGTTTTCATACCTCGTATGTCTTAGAAACTTGTGAATTTGTGCGCAATGTGGCACGCTCGTTCACAGTCAACACACCTCAAGTTATCTGTTACAAACCCCAACAATGGGTGAAGTCAGTATTTGGAAGCCGAAGTCTCTTTTTGAAACATGTAGTGCGGCATGCAGTTGCGGCTCTTTCACGTGCGCCACATAACGTACCGGAAAGGCAATGCTTTCAAAAGAAAAAGAAACAGCCACGTTACCAGCATGTTCGCTTCTTAAGACCAAGATTCCATTGTGGGTATCTGCCAATGTCTGGAATTATCATCATTATTAGCATAATTGTTTCACGCAGAACGAGCCGCGTCCGGGGGCGAAGAAGAACGATCCCTTACTGCCGCAGCCATGGCTGGAATGGCGTGGACCTTGCACCCTGCGCTCTTCTACGAGAAGTACGGTGCGGTGCTGGTCCAGCTCTGGGATTCGGGCGCGATGGGCACCCTCTTCCGGCCAGTGAGACGCCTCTCCAAAACCATCGGCGACGCCCTCGCCGCGCGCCGCTCCAGGGCCGCCGAACCAGACGTCCAGGAGGAAGGGGCATCGGCGCTGCAACTCACGGACGAGACCGTCCCCACGATCGACGAGGCGCAGGGCAGAGCGTACTTCGTGCCGGGCGACACTTCCTCGTCACTCAGCTCGTCCGAGGAGAATGAACTGGCCTTCCAAGGTGACGTGTACACGCAAATGCGGCGAAGCAGACGGCAGGCCGAACGTACCAAGAAGATACGCGAAGCCCGCCAGCAGTTTCTCGAAGGCCGCAGCGGTAGCAGGTCTTCCAAGCGTCATCGCCGCCACCGCCGGCCTTCTCATGTCGTCCCTTCAAGTGTGCGCCAGGTGCTCCGGCGAGGCCTAGACGGAACCGGCACACCCCTGACTGAAATCGAAAGCGCTGAGGAGAAGCCTCGAGTTATCATAATTGATGCGGCGAGCTCGCCTACTCCTACAAGTCCGACAAGTCCGACAAGCGGAGTGCTCACCCCGGAGTTGAGCGAAGGCGCCAAAGAGGGTACCTCCTACGGCGGTGTAGGTCGCGACCAGGCTCTAGGCCCCGCCGACCTAATGGGTGACAACGACAGCCTCAGAAGGTTCAGGGCGATCCATGGCCGCAAGAATGTTACCCGTTCGCCGCCACCGGGCTTAGTGAGCGATTCGACCGACTTGGCAGCTGACCTCGACCAAGGCGTCGGGAGTGGCCACGTGATCGTTGCCCAAGAGCTTCTACCGGATAACGACAGCGTCAATAATTTCAGGGACATGCACAGCCGCGAGAAAAGGGCTAGTCCTACGCTTTCGGAAGACAGCACCTTTCAGCCGGAACCGATGGGGGGCCTTCATCCAGGCAGGCCTGCCCAGACGATCAGCCCCGACGAGCTTCTGCCGGACAACGACAGCATCCGGAAGTTTAGGGCCACTCATGCACAGAAGGCAAGCTCCTCTCAGTCACCTATTGCCAGTGCCCAGTTGGAGTTGCAGACAGAGACTCAGCCTGCAGAAATCCAGGTGGCCATGGGATCGGTAGTACGCGGCCCAGTGCCTGATTCTTGGGATATCACTGTGACCGAAGACAAAAGTATGGAAGCAGCCGGCGGAAAGGTGCAAGCGAGCGCCTTATGCGAGGCACATACACTGATAAGCCCAAAAGACCGCAGCGCACATTCGACGCCGATATGGCCGCATGACACAGATATCCAGAGCTCCCTGCCACCACAGGACGAAGTGCCCACCTTGCCACTCAAGGCAGGTAAAAAGAAAAAGAAAGCAGCCAATGACGATTCGGGACAACTCAAGAAGGCCAGTCGAAGTAAGAAAGGGAAGTCAAAGTTTTCTCTTGGAAGGCAAAAGTCTTTGGAGTACACGAGTGGCCTGGACACCACTGGAGAAGGAACGCTCGTTGCCACAAGCGGAGAAATGACGAGAAAGAGCAGCGTGGGGCCGGCCGAATGCTTGTCAGATGGGACCAAGACGCAGCTAGAAGGTCAAGACGTGGTAGCTAAACTTAGTCCAGAGGTTGCCGAAACTGGGGCCACGATCAAAGAAGCCTCCGAAATGGACTCTGCCATGCCATTTGCAGGAAGATACGAGGAGCTACAACGCGCTCATCGCAACGTGCGCGCATTGACGAGTGGCACTTTTGTAATGCACACAGAATCTGAAGGACCCAAGCGAGGTCTCATGGTTGACACTGCAAGTCAAGAAAAAATGAAAAGTTTCGAACCGCCACAACGCGCCATGACGGGCACAAGTATATTGGCTTCCGAGGAAGGCCAAAAAACTA
The DNA here is from genome assembly GCF_013339745.2 of Dermacentor silvarum. Classification (NCBI taxonomy): domain Eukaryota; kingdom Metazoa; phylum Arthropoda; class Arachnida; order Ixodida; family Ixodidae; genus Dermacentor; species Dermacentor silvarum. Next base: position 76,816,505 of record NC_051162.1, on the reverse strand, counting down.
GAACAACAGAAGCCGCTGCGCTATCGGTATCGGCAATCTCCACCGAGACCAACATCTACGATAGCGACAAATTGGAGCAAGCCACGTTGACCGACGAGACCGTAGGAAAGCCCCGCAAGAAGACCGACTCGGTGAAATGGGGAAATCGCAAAGTAAAGCGACACAAGAAGCAGCACGAACGACGTCCTCCAGTATCATCCACATTCGAGAACACGTCGCGGGCGTTGAACAAGGCGAGACAATCGGTGCGGGACGGCGCTGCTACCGAAGGTTCCGCGGAGACTGAAAGGAGATCAGGTCGTCGTGGCTGGTGCCACAGCGACAGACACAGTTCTAAAGGGCACACAAAGAAAGACTCTGAGACCCGGTTCCGCAAAGCAAAAAACTCGGACAAGAAGGCGGGCACCGACGCGGCCGTGACCTGTCCTGGGACCGGCGCCAACGCCGTTTTACCGGACACGAAAGAAGACGTGACCACAACGATGATTAGCCCGCCTTGGAAATCGTCAAGTACGACGCGCGCTTCGGGGGTCGCCTCCGAGACGATGACCAGAGATTCTGTCCTAGAGGTGCAGGTGGACAGCGGCCAGACTACAGTGTCGAGCGGTCGTTTGGAACCCTCGGCATCTGCGACCATCGTCACGCCAATCTTGGCAATCGCTGGTTCTTCGAGCCGTGAGCAACCACAGCAGAACGCAGCAAAGATGCAAGGAAAGGACCCGACGCAGCGAAGTGAAGATCCGAGTCGTAGCAACAATGGGCCAACTTTTTGGCCGTTTCGTCGTAATCCTTCGTCGAAGAAATAATTTGGTCGTGGCACCGATTAGCAACGAGCACGTTCTTGGAGGGTTACCAGCGCTCTGTTGTGACGCAATTTGATTTGTTTCTCCCTTGTTAAAATGAGGCAGTCCATTGGTCGTCAATGCCTGTTTAATAAACGGACATATTTAGGTTGCGTGGCGATCACGTCCCTTATTCCACGGTATAAGAGTTTGGGGCCAAGCATCAGATACGGCTGGAGTTTCGTTTGTCTGTAACAATGATGGCTGAAAGAAAGTCGTAGTATTGTGTTTATCCAGCAAGTTATGCTATATTGTATAATCAAAAGGCACGCATTTATAAAGTAATTTTCATTTTGTGTTCGAAAGATAAACGCGAGTGATCGCACACCAATTTTACTTGGATGTAGGCCATGTCTCTCGTTCCTAGGTGCGAATCATTTTGTGAAAAACTGCGCCGCTTTCCCACAAGTACTTCGATTCCTTCTCAACCATAGGACGAGCGCATAGGCTTTGCTTCTTGTCTTTACTATTTGCGTGATGACACAGGTGCGCGTGCACCAATGTGATTCTGCAACACTGTGGTTACGCTGGAGACAGGGCTACAACCATGAGCGTCCTGAAACCAAAAGCGCACGGTGGAATATGTGAATTACGCAAGCACAAGCCGTCCTTACAGGGATCGTTGCATAGACGAGGCACAGTTTTCTTTCTGTAGGTGACTTTAGTGTAACTGAAGCAACCAACTTCTTTGTATCTTCCCACCAATGAATACCAAAATTCATTCTGCCTCTTCTTGTAAGTGCGCCCACACCTGCCACTCAAGGCGTGTCAATCTTGTGTAGCGTCATCTAAGGCCGCGTGATCATGTACTATTTACTGTTGCGCCTAAAACGTGTGCACACGACAACAATATCGCCATCGGGCACGCACTGATTGGCTGGCTGAGCAAAATTTAATGACGTTGTGCTCAACCAGCGAATCATCTCATCAAATTTTGCTAAAACAGCCAAACAGCGCGCGCCATTGGCCAAGGCGATAGTATCGCCGAAGTGGATCGTTTCTGAATACGGCCCCAATTCCGCCTTTGAAGGTGACCCGCGCACAATCTAGACACGAACGTGTTATATTTGCTTCAGGTTTCGCGCTGTGCATTTAAGCCACAGCTCCCTAAGTTATTTCCACACAAATCAATGGTAGTAATGATAGAACGCTTTAGCTTGCCCCTACGTTATTACCGTTTGTCCAGTACCACAAAGCCATGGATGCGGCAGCGCCAGTGTCAATTGGTGATTTCTTGTGCCGTTCCGTTGCCACGAGCGGCCGGTCAAGCGGCTATTCGCGGGCTTTGTTCAGGCTCAGAAAAACACTCTTATGTAGCACGGATTGAGCAACAGAAAGCTGTATCGAGAGTTTTTCATGTCGCTCTTAAATTTTCTCATGACACTACTCATGCAATTATACTATTTGAAAACTTGGTTAATAAATTGAGACGAATTATGTAATTAGGCGGAATGCAATAAATATTCTTATTGTCGCCAAGCGACGGCAAACAACATTACTTTGTTTCTGTCCAGCTATGTGGCATTTCCATATTTTAAAATCCTTGTGCATGAGAGCTGGGACACCCTCTATAGATAATTGAGCTAGAATTTGCTGGCGATGATGGTGCTGCGGCTGTTGTTGTGTTACACCTTTACGACACGCACCCCCAAAGAGGGAAATACCAATAAACGGGCAGCAGCTTAAAATTTTAAAATTAAATTGTGGGGTGTTACGTGCCACAACCATGCTATGATTACCAGGGACGCCTTTTGGGGGCTCAGGAATAAGGTTCTCCACCTGGGGTTTCTATTCTGCACCAAAGGCACGGCATGTGCACGTTGCGACAGGTTATGAGAAATGCTTATTGCAAGAGAAGCAAATAAAAAAAATGCTGTGGTTTGGCTTTGGTTAACCCTGGTTGGTAGCGAAAGGTTCACTGCCCTGGCTAGTCCCATTCTCGAGCTGAGGCCGAGGTGTAGTTTCGCAATGATATACAGACATGTTTGCAATGAATACAGTGTTTATTCATCATTTTTATGCCTATGAATACACTGCGGGGATCAGTAAAGTAGTGAGACGTGGTTTCAACTCGCAGCCGGGCCCAACTCTACTCTGGCATCGACGGCAATGTCTCTTTTCAGGGCTTCGTGAAGGCCTAAATATAGTCCGACGTAGCGTGAACGCGCGCACACGTTATGTCCCGTTGGCGAGAACAACAGCGGCTATAGTTCAACCGATGGTTCGACGTACTGGCGCCGCCAACCTAACCGGACGCGCGGCCAATGCGCTCCGACGCGCCCAGCGTCTGCTGACGCTCGCCCGCGGGCCGATAACGTCGGACTATAAACGCGCCTTAATGCTCTGTGTTGGTTTGACCTCTAGCTCTTAAGGTGAAAAGTGTTGAGTCGCCGACGGCTGCCCGAGGTAGCGCAATGAAGCGTTCGCTTCAAAAGAAGTCCGCCTCCATTCCACCCTGTGAAAGTGGGTGTACAGCCAAGCTATTGCGGACGTTAGGCAAGTACTACCACCCGAACCGACGTTAGATGACGTTACACAAGCACCAACACCACAACCCACTTACGTCACGCGCGCACACACGTGTGAGCAAGTGCAGCTTATATCCTCATACTTCTAGGCCGTCCGCCAAGCGCAAGTGCAGAAAATCCGGCGCCGGTGTCGGCGCCGGCGTACGAGGCCAAAAGAACCATCCCCAACCACCCCGACCACGCAAGCCCTCGGCAATGCGCACAGGCGTTAGTGAAATAATTGAATTTGTCAAAGTATAATACGTCAGAAAAATTGTAAAGTACTATTTATCCACAACCTACAGACGCGACAGCGTCAGATTGTAATTTGAATATACGGGAAAACGTAATTCTCTTACGCAGAAACTCAAACACAAACCCTGTTTCTAGCATTTCCGCCATAGATACAGCGGCGCGCCGCCGTGTGTTCCTCGCAAGAACACCCTCCAGATGGCGCTCGCTTCCAGCGTTACATACATGAAAGCCGACATACAACACTGTTTTAGGTTGATGACAACACCAAAATTTTGACTGCTATTTACCGTCAAATTTGGTGGGTAGCCATTTTGGTCCCCAGTCTCGCTAGAAGTCGTGGCGCATTCTTGCATTTTTTGTCTCACGCTATGATGTATCCATGTTGGCACGCAATCTATTATATTTCATTTAGTTTTGCACCAATGCACACACAAAACCTGCATACATTTTTAATATACAAGTGGCTTTTCCTTTTATTTTAACACATCAAACTTATTTTCCTATTACATGTCGTGCGACACAAATCAAGCAACAAATTATAAGGCACGATGGCGTGCTCGTCTTTTGCAGCTGGCCCGCAGAACCCCCACCCGAAGACCTCCAGAAGCTTGTAGGCTCGCAAAAGTGGGAGATACTGCTGGCCAGCTCTGATCCGGAAGTACAAGTCCGGGTCACAGCGCGAGCCCGAGAGGTCGCCTTCAGCACTGACTGAGGGCCATCTGGTGGGGTCGCAGAACCCATCACTCCCAGTACCGAGAATAAAGTTTTATGACTGAATGACTGACTGACAGACTGACTGGCGTGCTCGTGGTAGCACTATCTCACGCCAAGAATGTGAAGTGCATTAAGCATTGCCGTTGCCTCCCGCTTGTACGCAATATATAAAGGGTGTTTTAAATGCGAATGCATTTCTTAGTCGGGGCATGTCAGGCGTCTGTCGGTGTCCGCGCGCCGGCAGGTGTTATCTCTCCGCTCTCACTCCCTCTCCCATTGCAACAGCTGCGGGCGCGCGCGCTTATCCTCGCCCCTAGCAACCGGAACCGAACCGGAGCAGGTGGGAGTAGCGGAGAGTGAGTGGAGAGGAGCAGTGCGCTCTGGCGTGTGAGGGCGCTCGCATCGCGGGAACTCGGCGGAGCTCCCGCGTGTGTGGAGAGAGTGTAGTAGAGGGTAGGTGCAGGGCTTCGCCGCTCCTTCTCTCGCCGTTCGCTCTCTCTCCTCCCTGCGCCCCACTCTCCCGTTCGCTCGCTCGCACGTATATATAAATAGAGTGAAGCGCGCGCCTCACTCTCGACCGTTCGCTGGCTGGGCGCCTCTCAAGGCGATGGCAGAAGTCGGTGAAGGCGAATGTCTGACGGCAACGATACCCCTAGCAAGAAGTGTAATACAATCCAACCCGAGCATTACACCTCTCGCTGGAGGTGACGTCACTGCAGTAGCTTCAACATCATCATCAACCGGAGGAGAAGAAGCGGAAGACAAGGCTGCGAAGCGAAGAGCGCGTGATGCCGAACGCAAGCGAGCGAAGCGAGCTGCCGATACCGAACTGCCCCCGTCAGGTACAATGAGAACACAAACAGGTGCTGATGAATGTGTAAATAAATGGTTACGGTACAAATCCTCGTCTCGTCATTAATGCCATTAATGACGAGACGTTAAAATTACTACGCCGTGTACTCTCGGCGCAAGAAATGCATTCGAATTTCCTCACGATTCCCTTCGGGGAGGTGGGGGCAATTTTTTCGAAGTGTGCTGGAATAAAGACTGTGCTTACTAGCCTGTTTAACTAAAACGTAAACGTGCCTTGCAGTGCGCTCAGACACGCTATATGCCTCTGGCTGCTGAGGCCAAAGTTTATTAAAAGAAGTCAATTAGTTTCCCCTCCCCAAGGATTGTGGGAAACATGGTCTGTCGACTGGTCTTTCGCCATTTTGTGCCCCACATTTAACCCGCCAATTTAGCTGGCGGTTGCAAGTAGCCTTACACAGGCTGTCACTACCCTAAAACCGCGTTACATTTAGGCTCCCTACGGCAGCCGCGCGCGGAGGCAGAGTTGGAGACAAAATTCGAGGACGCCTAAGCTCCGCCTTTAAGAGTACAACGAGATAGCGTTATCGGGACCCGCTTGCGTCGCAACGCGCGGCTGTAGGTTTGGTAGAAATGCTGGAAAAGGGGTTTATATTTGAGGTTTCTCGTAGCACATTTAGGTTTTCTTGTACATTCAAATTACAATCCGACATCGATTGGTAAACAGTCTGACGGCGAATCCGACGTCGAATGGTAAAGTCGTACTTTACCATTTTCCTGACGGATTTCACCGTAAGAAATTCGTTCGCCAAAACCTTGCACCACGTGGAGGGCCTTAGCGGTCGAGGTGGTTGGGAATGTTCTCCGCCACCCGTATCACACGCTGGTTGCCGACGCCGGATTTTCTGCGACATGGGGCCTTAACGTTGTCGCCTTAAAAATGCAGTCGGTTCTGCGAAGTCAAATCCGTCGAAACAGCGGAATTGTGGTCGTTCTGTTTCAGCGATTGTCGCCTATGCTTCTTTTAACGGCGAAGGTCTTTAAGCCGGTGGTTGCTCCGTTAGCTGCATGCCGAAAAACCTCACCAAGCGATTGCGTCACATCCGTCGCCTAGCAACGCCTCGCACAAGCTGCGCCGAGCCTCGCAACCGCTGCGGGAGCCGAGCCATGACGTCATCGCGCGCACCGCATCGCTTCGCTGCAGCTTAGCCTATAGCCATGACGTCACCATGCCGTGCCGATTGGTCGTCGCCATGACATCTGGGTCCCGCGGGGTATATATAACTCCTAGTCGCAACCGCGTCGACATCGCTACTGAGGGGAGAATGGGGCGACCGAAGAAGATCGTCACTCCCGAGGAAGATAAAGCGCGGCGCGAAAGACAGCGCGCCGCTACTAGAAAGTGGATGATACGACTTCGGGCTGATCTAGAGTATCGCGCCGGTGAAGAGGCAACTAAATGCTAGCGAATGGCAGAAAATCCACAATTTCGAGCCCGCGATAGGGAGCCAACCGTTAACAACCAGAAGCGTCTCCGAAACGATGCGCGGCTGCGAGTCCTGGATAATACCCAGCGGCAAGTGCGGAGAGCCACGGCAGGTTCCGGCGGACGGTTTGCCCGCGAGTTTCCGAACAGTGAATTTGGAAACAGTTGCCGAGTGTGCGATCGACTGTGGTTCGATACGAACTTATACCCGCGCCACACGGGCAAAGTAAAGTGCACTTTGAGCGAGTGCACTTCGCGGCTAGTGTCATTCGCAGGCTGCCACAAGGGAACGCTTAGTGACACTCACTGCAGAGTAGCAATCGCCGGTGAGTGTGTTCGGCGAACTCACTTCGCGGTGGCAAAGTGTGTAGCCTCGTTAGCATTGCTTAGAAGATACATCAAGTGATATTGAAAGAAGAGTCAGGAGTAATTTTTAATAACATTGTTTTAAATTGCTAACGTTACAAGATAATAAAATGTGCTACACCACAAAAAACAAAAACAGCAAATAAACTACTCTTGCTCTCGGGCTGTTCACGACCACGCCCGATAATGACTGCGCAGTTGTTTGGCGAATGGAGTCGTTTTGACTGTTGCTGGTCAAGTTTCCGTCGTTGAAGGCGCTTATAAAGGTGGATTGTAAATGTTGTTTTTAACAATAATATACTGTTTTCGTGCACACATTTTTATATTAATAAACATATGCTTTCCCGTCTGACTCCCGGTCGCCATGGTCATCAATTTTAAAGAACACTTTTCTTTCTCGTGTAGCAGCACACCGCCAAAGTGACACTCAGCGCGCTGAAGTGCACTCGCTCAAAGTGCACTTTACTGTACCCGTGTGGCACGGGTATTATCTACGCTTAGCTCCGCGCGCGATTGCGAAAAGCGAGAGACTGCGGTGCGGATCGTACCAGTAGGCGTTTCCCGACGAATCTACGTGGGGCCGCCAGCTTCGCTGTTTGCCAAGTCTTCACGTCACTAGTGTGAACCAGGCATGATTTTTTTTTCGCTGTGGCAGTCTTTGTTTTAGACCGAAGCAGCGACCACATCTCCGCTGTTTCGACAGTTTTCACTTCGTGGCACGTGTTCTGGAGACCGCTCGTGCTTCGTGGCCTATGGACACCACTCGCACCGAGCAGCGTACATCGTGCGAAGAGCGCGTGGCGAAAACACCTGCTATTATACCACGGCGCCTCTTCTCCTCCTCCCCGGCGCGCGCTCCGATTGATCGCCTCCTCTCCTCCCGGCGAGCGGGTCACGTGACCTCTGCGGCTCTGATACTCCGTGACGGCGCCGTCATCGACGACGCATGTTCGACTAAGAACAGCTCCGGTGTTAAAAAGAAAGCTGAAGTTGCTGGGAAGCCTGGTTGCTTCCAGGGATCTTTGAATGCTATCGGGTTCCACTCTTAACGGCGAAACATAAGAGTCCTCCAAATGTTTGAACTAAGTTGATGTTTAAAAACAAATTGCCTCAAGAAATTCGTAAAGTAAGACTTACACACAAGCTGCAGATATTATAGCTTCGCATTGTAATACGAATTTGCAGAAAACATAATTCTGTTACCCGTAAACTGAAACACAAAGCCCTTTCCAAGCTGCCGTGTGAGGTCTATCCTCAATCATTCTTACTCTTGTAGGCTCTCCGCCTGGAGAGCCTACAACTAATTGAACTAATTGAATTTCTGAGAGTAAACTGTGTCACAAAATTTGCGAAGTGCGACATACACACAAGCTTCAGACGTGATAGCCTCCGATCGTAATTCGAATATACATATAGAAGATTACATAATCTCTGTAACGCGGACACTGTAACAGAAATCCCTTTTCCAGCTGCCCGTTTTTGGGTGAGCACGCCACGAAAAATCTTTACCAACTAGAGGCTAACAGCTTCGACATAGAATCACCGAAAATAACGCTACTACCTATGCGAAATTTGAGCGCAGCTCTTTAGGTTTTTTAGCTGCAGCGAAAGACGAAGCACTACCACCGGTTGCCTCGCTTACTATTCAGAAAAACATTAGCGTAGCTTGCACTGGAGGCGCAAGATAAAGAGAGAGTGGAGCTGATGGGCACCTAGCCAGTCGTGGCTTTTGGGCTACGCTAAGCACTACCATGTCATCCCCTCCATTTGCCGCAATTTATTCATTATTGATCTATTATCGATTAGCTATTGATTGGCTATCGATTGGCTATCACAAGGTGTATGGGCTAGGCTAATCACTACTAAGTCATTCACAGCATCTTCATAATTTTCGATTTGCATAAAAAACATTCAGAGATCCCTGGCTGCTTATCAGGCTTTCGTAGCGCGAGAGCTACATTGGCATTATTCACGCCTTTTCGCTGTGGCCGGCGGCCGCACCGTGAGCTGAGCCGTTGCCTAGCAACCACCGCAGCTGGCAGCGCCGCTCGCCGCGCCATCTGGCATGACATCAGAGGAGGAGCCGGTGAAACCGCGAGCTGAGCCGTTGACTAGCAACCACCGGCATTGCATCGCCGGAGGAGCCGGCGATGCATCGTATATATAGAAGGGGCAGCTCTGTAGGATTCGTCGGCAGATATTGAAAGTGAGTCAGAGAGACTGAAAGAAGCCAGGCTTCGTCGTCGGAACGAAAGCAAGAGGAGGCAGCCAGCCTAGAAGACGGTGGAAGGACGAGACGCACTCCTCGAGAAGTGTCGTAAGTACGAAGCGGCCAAGCGAGTGGATTCAGATGAGGATCGCACCCGAAACGTGTTCAAGTTACTGGACAATCCCTTATCCTCCCGCCTCACCGACCATCGGGCCGTCTTTGTGGCAATTGAGAAACAATAAAATGAAGACTGAAAATAAATTCGTTACACTTTAAAAGAGTCTAGTCTTTAATGTAACCATAACTTAACGAGTGGTAACAACCAAGCCTAAACACTCAGACGTACGAAGCTAAACGATAAAGATGTAACCGTAGAGAGAACCAGGCTAAACAATAAGATTAACTGTAGCTCTCGCTACGCACACCCAGGCATAACTGAGTTAAGCCACAGTCAATGTTTTTTAAATAGCGTAGTCGTTAACGCTGCTAACTCTGCAAGATACAAATGGGCAGGAGCTCGATGCCCTGGTACGATGGAGACTTGTGTCCGAAGTTACCTGCTCACAGCTAGCGGATAAGAGCATTTACGCCAGGAGTCGCTGTGTAGGCTAGAAGCCCTACGTATAGGCCATTTGATTTGCCCTCGACGGACTTCGCCGTTTGTACCGTTATTTCAGCGCCACCGTTATCCTGCAGGTGTTGTGTGCTGACGCTTATAGGAGCAATATATTTGCCCAACAAAGTCTAGATTACAATAACAGGCATTAAGAAAACGTCTACGGTACTCTGTCAGCAATTCCATTTGACCAACAGCCTTCATCGCTGACTGTCAGCCAGTTGCGTGTTTATATATTCATAACAATGTAACGTAATGTGATCGCGGGTAATGAATTATTTGCAACGGCTTCAGAGAGCTTAACGGCCTCATGGCAAAACGAAACTGAGCAACGAAAATCAAATCAGATACGACACAACTTTCAGAACCACGAAATTTATGCATTGAAAGTTGGCGCAAATTAAAGTATCTACAGTTATTTCTTCCAACGTGAGGTCATTTTTAATTAACATTGCTCTTTTTACTCGATCCTAAAGGAAACTGCTTTCCTGATAGCCAGATGATTGAGTTTGAGCAAAATTTTCCTTTATCATAACGCAGTGAATGGACGGCGTATCCTAGAAAATTTGCCAAATTTAATTGATTTGCAAGCATGGAAATAATACATGTTTATTGTTGCTTAAAGGGATAAGGACACGAAATCTGAAAATTTTACGAAAACGCTGAAAATGAATCCTCCGTGTGTGATTATATCGAAAAGAAGTAGTCACTTAGCTCATTTTTGAGCCGATGCCTTTATTATTCGCGTTTTTGTGAGCGCGCGCATCGCCGCCCGACCCGCGGGAGTGGGAAGGCGTGACGTCACGACCCACTCGTCTGATAGCCAGCCGGCCGGCCGCGGTCATTCGAAGCGCGCTGACGCCGCCATCGCGAGCATGGATTCGAGTTCTAGTGCCTCTACGAGCGATGAGAACACGTATGAAGACGAGGACCATTCCAACTTGGCAATAAATATTACCGCTTACGGTTACGAGCCTTCCGCGTCAAGCGACGAAGAAGAGCAGGCGGCCGTGGAAGTGCCGATCAGGTTTTCGCGAACCGTAGCGGGACGATTTCGCTTTGCACCAGACACTTGAGCAAGAATCGTTTGTCATTTCCTCTGTAAACTTGCTTTTTCAAGAGCGCACTCAGGCGAGGCATCTGCGGGGTACTTCAGCGCTGCGTGCCACGGCGGCCGCATTTAGATGGGGGCGAAATATGAAAACACCCGTGCACTTAGATTTAGGTGCACGTTGAAGAACCCCAGGTAGTATAAACTTCCGGAGTCCCCCACTACGGCGTGCCTCATAATCAGATCATGGTTTTGGCACGTAAAACCCTATAATTAATTTTTTTCAGCACTGCGTGGATGACGAATAGTAGTTTATGCCGACAGATGGCAGCACCTGTCTGTCGTTCTGCCCAGTTTTTTTCTGTGGAGAAGCAGAGCTGTGTGTGTCTGATCTCGTGAGTCGCGCTCTCTAGCTTTGTATTGTTTTACTATGCTTTGCCAAGAGAGAGAGCAAGGAGAGGAATAGGCAGGGAGGTCAACCAGAAGAGCATCCGGTTTGCCACCCTGCACTAGGGGAAGGGAAAGGGGAAATAGAAAGAGAGAAATAGGGAGAGAATGAGCACTGAGTACATGTGGGACGATGTACAGGGACACTATAGGCGGTCTCTTAAACCGGTGCACTTCAAATACAGTACTAATGCCAACATTTTTGAAGACATTACTGCCTTCGTGCCCAGCCTCAGGCCTCTCGCCCCAGCCTCGCACTCACAGCTGCTCAAGAAGGCTGCAAGCACTAGCGCACCCAGGATCTCTGCCAGGGGGGGGGGGGGGGGGGGGGGTTGACAGTGTGCCAATACCATCTAAACAGCAGTAATTTCAATTTATTCACGGGCAATTGTCAAAAAATTCGCTTTTCGCGTACGCGCTGACGATTACGCCTCTTACATCATAGTTGCAGTACGCAAAGGCGCAAGGAACGAAAACTGGTTATACAAAAGGGTGGGTTAATTTGGCCTCAGGGGGGGGGGGGGGGTTACAACCACCGAATCCCCCCCCCCGTCGGTGCGCCACTGGCTGCAAGTGAACAAAAACAGTACCGACATCTTTTCGCCTCCTCTTTTCCAACACCCCGCTGATCATTTCTGCCTTGCGTGTTCGTGCGAAGACCGATGGCACAGCTTCAGGCTTTAAGCATTGGCTTTTGAGCGGCATGCCAGGGCTTTTCAAAAGCACAGCCGGGCTGGTCACATAATCATCGTCGACGAAGTGGTCCGCGCAAATGAAGTCATTTTTAGAGGTCTCTAGGCTGTGCGTGATGACTAACAGGCCCAAAGTTTACGCACCTTCTCGTCTCTGGGAAACGTGTGCGACGGCGTGTCACGACCGACGATGCTGGTATAACAGCAATGTCTGGGCATTTCCTTCCGCCGCGACGAACGCGTCAATACCGAGCGACGACCGCGGGAAGCCTCACGTAAGACGCATCACCTGCGTGGAGCGCCGACGGGGATCGTGTTTCGGACGGACCACGCGCGAAGATCGCCGAAAGGGGTTAAACAAACGCTGCAAGGGACCGACACCCCCGGAAACACTGCAACGGCTGTGACCGACCTTGGCCGCAGGCGCGCGCCGGGGGGTTCATGACGTAAAATTTCAGCTTCTGCCGGCGGCCGCTTGGATGTAAGGTGCAACAGAAAATCGCAAAAAAAAGATGTTTCTCGTTCTTTTTTTCAAAGCAGCTTGTTGTATTCGTCATTTTCAAGAGTTCAACTTTTGCTCCGACGCAAAAAACCACCCGCCAACTTCTGTGTCCGTACGCCTGCGTATCCTTTTAAGAAAGAGCAAAATCCTTGGAAACGTGATGGGATTTCTTTTACTACGAAAACTGTTAAGTGCTGAGAACGGCGTTTGTCTTGTCCGTCAGTTTCGTTCGTCTGATCGGTCCGTGCGTCTATACAGTTACGCTGATGACGATCGTTATCGTCTTCGACGTAACAAAACGAGGATTTATTTTTTTTACAGTCAGGACAATTCGTCATCCCTAGTTGCGCCATTATTAAAGCGAGAAGAAAAATAAAGCTTCTTCGCTAACGCCTTTACTGGGATGCCAGAGACGCGATGTGGATTTGTAAGTCGAGCACGCCAACCACTGAGCTACCACGGAACAACAGTGCTGGGCAATCAGTGCAAGGTTTTGCTCGTTTGTGTCGTTTTGCGTTGTCAGTAGTTTCACTATGGATACAGTGCTGGGCAATCAGTGCAAGGTTTTGCTCGTTTGTGTTCTTTCGCGTTGTCAGTAGTTTCAGTATGCATTACTAACGGGCCCCATGTACCATCGTTTTGCTCTGAGACTCTGAGAGCAGCGGCATCTGTGCATGTATTCGGAGGCCGTAACAAGCACTATTATAGTGGACGACGATTACATTATGTGCATAGCATAGAAATTGTTCATGGCGAGACGGTTGTCTGTATTCTTTCAATTCTTCTTTGTCATGTTTGTTAAAACAGTGTATGCGGTACAAAGGAGTCATGCATGACGACGATGACGATAAGCTTCCAATATAGCACATAGCCACAATACAGGATGCGCTAAGCATAAAATTTTTGGTATAAGACAACGTCGAAAGCTTCGGCAATGTTAATTCCGACAGGGACGTAGCAGTGGCAACGCCACGTACTTTAAACTGTAGATAACAGTATTCACACGCGCCAAGGGCCATATATATAGTAGTATTGTAAATATAAAGATAAATTGAAATCACTCAAACCAAGTAGGTGGCACTGCCTCATTTCACTCGTAACATCAGTTGAAATCTAAGTTTCGTCCTCATAGTCCATTTCATGTTTTGAGGCAACGAAAACCATATTGAAACTCCAAGCCAGCACCTTCGAAGCCATTTGTCCAGCCTTAAAAACATTAAGCCTTTAACAAAGTATTTGCCTTCTCATTTGCGACCCAAATAGTAGTTTACATAAAAACTAAATAAAAAAATTTACAGGAGGATTTTAGATTTGAAGGTCATCTCAAGTGCCACGCTTCAGTCACTTCGGCCATGTAAGGGCTTGGACACTGTCCTACTGAACGATCGAAACAAAGAAATTTTACTGTGTTTCACGAAACAAAAAAAAATAATAAACATGGTGCATCAAAATCTTCCGAATCAAATATATTGAATTAGTAAAATGTTGAACCGCCGCGAACAAAACCAGAAGAAAGATTAGCATAACCTTTGGCCAAACTGCGAATAAAACTTGGAGGACCTTTAAACTTCGCCTTTATGAGTGGAAAGCGGTAGCATTCAAAGATCAGTGACAGCTTCTCAAGCTTCCCGGCAACTGCAGCTTATGTTAACGTAATGTTTACCAGGAAACGCTGGCGGCGAACGTTATGCACGAAGGCGAGCTTCTTGGTTATTTTTTTTCTTTCTCCCGCATGGCAGGCCCAACAGCTGCCACGGATTCGCTGATGTGAGCGCCACCTGGATGGTGTTGCAAGGAACCGGGCGGGGCGGACCGCTCCCACTAAAACATACCTCAAACGGAAGTTGGAAAAGGGGTTTGTGTTTGAGTTTCCGCGTAACATAATTATGTTTTCTCGTAAATTCAAATTATAATTCAATGCTATCATGTCTGTAGGTTATGTGTAAGTCGTATTTTACAAATTTTCTGACGCAATTTACTTTGAGAAATTCAATTAGTTAAGTAACGCCTAGGCGCGACGAGGAGGACTCGCATGGTTCGGGAAGATTTTTTTTAACGGACCACGTCGCCGACGCAGGCACCGAAACCCAATTTTCGGCGACAAGGGGCCCTTAACGCTGTCGCGTTAAAAGGTTCTAGCAAGCTATGCACGTTAAATAAATAAATGTAGCCTATTTAGACAAGGGGAATCTGACAGTGCTATTGTCTGTCGAAGTACGTTGTTTGAATTCCACAACATGCAATACTATGTCCTATAGAAAGGAAGTTTAGTACAACCCAAATAAGTAAATTTCTGAAGATATCTGATCTACACTACCCCTTTTGTACTATCACAGAGTTTTCAGGGCCAGTCAAAATGATATTAAATAATATATATTTTTTATTTTTACATTCTAATTAGTTTTTGACGACGGCATCCTTCCACCTTAACAAACCGCCTTGTTACCGCAGGGTTCTTGTTCAGTTCCTCTTATTGCGTGAACGCAATTTTTTAATGAAGCTGGCAACCAAAATAAACAAGTAAGACGCTGGTTTTTATGGCTACGTAATGATCGCAATAAATGAGTTCAGAGCCGAAGGAGTCACTGAAGCTTGGTGTCTTGTACAGCGAAGTTGTATATGACTAGGACCCTAGTATTTCTTCGTCTGCGTCGACAGAAAACTCAACCAATCAAGGCGGAAGGCGCGTGCCGCGTTGGCCGCTGGGTTCCTTGCAGCACCACCAAATGGCCCTCTCCGCGGCAGCGGTGGCGCCGGCCGTGCGGGGGAAAGAAAAAAAGCATGAAGCTCGCCTTCGCGCATAGCGTTTCCCGCTCAAGATTGCGGCTGCATAAGCTGCAGTTGCCGCGAAGAGGCAACTGTAGCCTACGAAGCAGAAAGTTACATCACTACACTTTCACATGTACTTTCACACTTTCACTACAATTTCACACAGCATTCAACATCTAAGGCAAGTAAAATGGTGTTTTTCATTCGTAGAAATTTTAAATCAGCGTCCAAAGATGTTAAAGAAACACTTTATTTTTTGCATGTAAGCTCTATCCTCGAATACGCCTCTATGATTTGGGACCCATATCAGGACTATTTGATTCAAGTAATAGAAAAACTTCAAAATCAGGCTGCACGCTTCGTCTCCAATAGTTACA
Source organism: Dermacentor silvarum (assembly GCF_013339745.2). Taxonomy (NCBI): domain Eukaryota; kingdom Metazoa; phylum Arthropoda; class Arachnida; order Ixodida; family Ixodidae; genus Dermacentor; species Dermacentor silvarum. The sequence continues at coordinate 76,800,862 of NC_051162.1, read as the reverse complement.
ACCCGTTCGATAGTGTCCCTGAAATAAAAGCATTGCTGGACTGGGAAACGTTAATCACCAGAAGAAAAAAATGGAGACTCAAATTCTTCCACCGTATCTTCTATAATCAAACAGGCATTGATAGCCGCAACTACCTATCGGAGCCAACTTAAGTCTCGAATCGACTCGACCACACAAAGAAGGTGCTTGAATACAGCTGCAATACTCACCGTTTTGCTGAATCATTCTTTCCACATACGGTGAAAGACTGGAATTTGTTGCCGGAAGAATGTGTTTCAGTGTCTGATAATCATGATTTTTTTCGCACCTGTGTTTGTGACAATGCATTGCATCCTTAACTTTGTCTAAATTTTCTAGTACGCTTGAAAATGTTGACTCATTGTATGTTCCACCTTGATGTTACTTTGCATTGTGTGTTTATTCATTATTTCTGTGAGTGATTTAACATGTAGTTATCTAACAGCCCCCCCCCCCTCCCAGAGATAATGCCTTCGAGGCGACGCAGGTATTCTGTAAATAAATAAATAATAGGAAGAGATGAACCGGCTAAGCAATTGACTTCATTTGTGTTGTGATAGTGCTATGGAAATGTCATGTATAGTTAGGACTCCCGAAGAGCAGCGTGAACACGATGAGCGGTGACGGCAAGAGCAACGTCAATATGCTCAAAGGCATTGTTGCCAGGCTTGGCAGCACGCAGCGGTTCCGACCCAAAGCAAGCCACGCACAGTTAGTATTTCTGAAGAGCAGCGCGAATGCGATGAGCGAGGAAAGGAACAGCAACGTCAATATGAACAACGGAGCCGTGCTCAGGCTCGGCAGGACCCAGTTCAAGGCTACGTCACATTGCTCTATCGAATCACGTGATATCACAGCTTCACTGGCCAACCACCTTCACAGCGTGGATTTGAGCCCAATTTTTTTACATACTTTCATGGCACCAACAAATCGTAATCGCTCTTCAAGTGCCCTAAGTTAATGCTGAAATATCCTCCACAGAAATATACAGACGCGAGGTGAGAAAACTGGAAGAAGAAGAAGAAGAAGAAGCAGTCCGTGGTGCCAGCTGTGCAACGTCCCTTCGGAGTATCCACAATGCAGACGTTCTACGTAAGTAAAACTTGTAGATGCTACGTCAGGCTCCTGATTCCATAATTCAAAAGCACCGTAGTTAGTTCAAGTCCGCGAAGCGTATATCCAATGCTATAACGACCCATAAACCTGCTTCGCCCTCTGACCGCGACTGAGAACTCTCGATGACCTCGCGCAGGTACAATTCATTTCGGTAAAAAATAAGTGTTTGCCCTTTTTTATACACTTAGGTACTCCCAGCCATGTTTATATTACACTGCAATGTGGGGAATATATGAAGATTAGAGCACTGCACGGGCCGATTTCTTCAGCCCGGGCCCGACCCGGACCCGTTTTTACGTTGGGCTGCCCGCCCGAGCCCGATCAAAACATTTATGGCCAGACCCGGGCCCGGCCCGGGCCCGGAAATAATCTACGTTACCCGCCCGGCCCGGCCCGCCACCCCTTTACCTTAGGCCCGGGCCCGACCCGAGCCCGACTCGAAACCGGCCCGAACCCAGCCCGAGACCAAAAAATATGTTTTTCAGAGTTGAGACGCCCGAGAATAACTCGCTGCATGTTACATGCACACCACCAGAAAGCCCGAGCCCGGCCCGGGCCCGCGTCAAAATACCCGAGCCCGGCCCGGGCCCGGGTCAAAAAGCACACGCCGTGCCCGAGCCCGGCCCGAGCTCGGGAAAAAACTGTTCTACCCGGCCCGGCCCGGCCCACGGGCCGGGCTGGTCCCGGGCTTTCGGGTAAGCCCGAGCCCGTGCAGTGCTCTATAGTGAAGATGCCAGGTAAGTCAGCTAATAGCTACGTGTCGACATGATTTGAGCTGTAGATTCAAACTACCCTACTCCTTAACCTGAATGAATCAGCACATCACGTTTACTTCTCTGTGCAATATTGTCTAACTTAAATAGGTGGCCATTTGAGATTTGCATATCTCCCTGAACGCTGTCTAAAATGTAGAAGTGCTTCAGTAGCTATAGGAAACTAGCATGGCCAGTGGTGCTATAACGTAAAATGATTCCAAACAGTTTTGGTTGCAAACTCCTGACGTCAAATTTACGTAACCACCGACGCAAGCATCGGGCGGTGACCCGCAGCGTTGTCTGAACAACCCAATCAAACACTCTCCTCGTTTATTGGAGGTCACCTTTGTTCGCTTTGAAGACCAATAACATTGTCTACACTCAGCGGTTTTTCTTATCTAATTGGCTGACAAGAGGCTAGGAGCACGCTCTAGTGGAGAGGGTTTCGATGAGGCTGAGCCAGCACAGTGAAAATAGATAACCGCATGAAGAGTGTGGTGCCGGCTTCTCCGATTGGTCCGCTTCGTCTTACATAGCTTGCGGTGGCTGGTCAAAAATCGCGGCGGCGTTGAACGAAAGGAGAAGAATGCTGCTAAAACAGATCCTAAGCAAGGAAGAGTTGGCAAAGCGATGTCGTATGCATGCCGAAAGGGCTCGATAACGTTTTACAGCCGCGCAAAAAGGTTTATGATGCGCAAATAAATACATGCTCACCGGCAGGTGCGAGTAGTGAAGGCCTGAGCGATCGGCGGGCAGCCATCTTCCATTTATTTCGGAACGGGGAAGTCTGTGGCTATTCAGAAAAATTTCAGTTTTGTTCGGCATAATAATGCATTTTTTTTCGCGTACATGTCACTTGGCGTGGTGAGTTTTTGCGATTTTGTGAGGTCGCGTGACAGACAGGCGAAGTGGGCGTAGCCAGAAAACATTGGATCAATAGCAGAGGGCTAATGGTGAAAAGGCGTCGAATCAGAAATGATTATTTTTCTTTTGTGCGGTTTAATCATGTATAAACAGTGTGTACACGTTATATCAGATGGGGAGCTATCGCAGTCTTCGTGACGTCGCGAGACAGACAGGCGAAGTTGGGAGTGGCCCGAAAATGTTTTGACCAATCGCGGAGGTGGTTGCCGAAATTGTAATCAAAACATTTAGGAATCATTTTACGTTATAACGCCCCAGGAGGCGTTCCGGCGGTTTTACTCTACAACTAAAATATGCTAAGGACGTCTAATAGAGTGGTCACAAAATACGCACGACATTTTGTACGATAACGGATGCGCACCTGTATCAACGTTTGCTTTTGCCTAAGCTCTGTTTATGGCTTGTCAAGCTCTGTTCATGGCTTGTCATGGTCATAAAGCGTTACGAGAAGCGCAGGCGCTCTTCTAGGCTATAGCACAACGCTACTTTGTTAGTTCAGAAGGTGCACACATGTTCCTCAAAAAGAACCGTGAGCTTGCTGAATGGAAATAGCAGCATGTGCTATACTAGAGACTGCTTCCTCCGCTGGCTAGGCTATGTGTCCCGTTGATACTGTTTGTACGCGAAGTTTCAGAGTTAGTTGACCATGCACTATTTGTGGACTTGGTTGAAGGCGGCATGTTTGTTTGCCTGTTTGTTTTCTTTTTCACATAAGTTCAACACTGAATTGCAGTTACATGCATTTGACTGTACAACCTGCGGCAACCGTGTTTGCTGTACGCAAGTTTAAAATGGCTGACTCGCCACCGTCTGGTGCGATAAGAAAATCGCTGCAGGTAGCAATGAAGTCGACAAAAGCGCTCGAACAAATCTATATTCTTGTTCGCTGCTTCTTTTTTTCTTTTTTATTCTTGCTGTGCGATGATTCGTATCTATACAATAATTATGTGAGAAACCCGTATCCCCATACATGCTTTCTTGGAAAAGCTGATTCCTTAGAAATGCTGCAAAGAGGAGGCGAGAACAGAGCGAGACCGCGTTGTTGCGGTGGCGTTTCTTGTGCGCGTGTTATTCATGTGAGGACACAGAACAAATGAGAACAAAAGTCATTCACAGCCTCACGATATAGAGGAGATGGCAAGTTAACTCTGACGATATTTTTAAACTAGCGAGATTTCGTCTTACACGTTCGTTAATACTACGCCCCGTTCTGTCGAGTGTTTTCTTTTCCCCTTTTTTTTCTATGCACTAATTGCCGCCAGAGCTAGGAACGCCGTGAATTCCACACCATGTTGCTAGGCAGGGAGCAACACTTTTTTGTTCAAACACATCTGCGCATTACCGGTTCCTCGCATTCTCCAAGTATCGAAGACCTTTTTAGAGGCAAAAGGTAACTGAATTTGACGCGACTAGCAGTTTTCTCAATTTGGTGAAGAAAACTGTTGTGTGCCTGGGACGACGCCCATTATTTGTTCCTGAAAGACTAAGCAAGAAGATTCCATCCGCACACGCTCCTAAGCGAAGCTACAGCAAGAATTACGATATCATGTAGGCGGTTATCATGCTTCATTCATCTGATATATTTTTTTATTGATCGATAATTCCAATCTGGTGTATACACAATTGGTTTACCAAGTTTCACGAACACAGCAAGAAACACAAATGTGTGACTTATAGAAATGGCAGGAACGGTAAGACAAATTTCAACTTCTTTCCATCGCTTAAGTGCAGCATGAACAACTCCCACACTTGCGAATTTGAGCTTTTGCAGAAAACGTAGAACCGAAATTCGTCTAGGTCTAAACTTTCAGACCAGGCATACTGACCCACGACCTCGTGAGCATAACTACTAAGCAATAAGGTCAGCTTTATTGCAATTGGAAGCATTTCTGTGCACAAAGTCTATGCTATAAATATGGTGTCAAATATTTTAGTGCAGTCTGCACTAGTTGCCTGATATTTCAAATTAATCGCGTCTATACTGCGCTCGCTTCTTTGTACTGCAAATGTTGAACGGCCATAGTAACTTTTGATGTGCACCACAGGCGATTTGAATGGTTTCGGTTCGCCATAAACAAACACCCAATTCGTTCCTTTCATCTCTTTCATTCGACTTCCATTTCACTGCGACATGTCATACAATGGCGAAAAAGTAGGCTTATGATACTGTATAAACAGCATACCCCAAATTTCTATCCTGCTACCAAAGAAAGCAGAAAAAGAGTACCTTTGAGCTTTACCATGACCTCCATATACAAACACCTCCCCGCCACGTCTCACTGATCTCCAGGCGGGACTGCAGTTGAACAACGATTTCCGGAACCTATCCAAGGACTCCGGCTCGGAGTCCATGCTGGTACGCTTCCGCTTCCGGGCGGTGGCCTATTTCCTCGCCTGCGCCGTGGTCACCGGCGTGGCCATTATGACCGTGCTGCTGGTCGTGCTGCCCAGGCCACGGCGCGACGCCCAAAGACCGCGTGCGCTGCTCTGCGTGCGCGAGGAGTGCTTCCTGGGAGGAAGCGTGATGAGCCGCGCCCTTGACCTCAATCGGGATCCCTGCGACGACTTCTACGCGTACGCCTTGCGGGAACTGGAAGCCCACCGCTCCTGGCAGCCGTTCCGCGCTCGACGACGTCCGGCTCAGAACGCTGTCCAGGTCAGTTTCACGTATTCGTAATACAAAAAAGAGATTTATATACAGCGTGCCCACGTGACCATGCGTGGCCAAAAACACAGACTACTCCGCTGCGTATTTTGGGTTCTTTTATCCTCTCATTGCCTTCTTTTTGTATACGTGGGCGAAAGCGTCCCTAAACTCTGGGTACCCAATTTCTCAAAGTTCCTACAGACAGCATTGCTATCTGCCTAAATACGAAGATTTACGAGAAACTTTCTTCGTATACAGGGCTTCGTGTACAGTAGACGTCCCGAACTTTCCATTCTTCTTAGCAGTATACGGTGAACATTCCCGCGTTTAAACATAAACATTGCACTCTTCTGTGTAATGGTGAATGAAATCATGTAAATCCTAATCGGACCGCGTTTCAATGCGCTGGTCGTGGTGAGTTTCAAATAAATATGCATGGCGAAGCCCTTCACGGTGAGGAATATAGACGAGGTGCTGTCTCCACCAGTTATATATCTGGGTCTGCTTCATTGCTCTTGTTGCCAGCGAAATAAAATAGCTCCGTTTTCCATTCCCGGCTTTAGAAAGGTCCTTCAGCAGCCTGCAGTCACAGCTTACCAAAACCTTTATCATGAACTACGCAACATCCCTTTCCCAAATTTAGCCTCGAATATGGTTCTCGTTATGAAATACTTGCGCGATTATGCCACAGGTGTGCCATTATCGCCTGACCATCGAGAAAGGGGGCAAGAATAATAGGTAAGCATCCGGTTCACTTCTTGCGGTACGTTCGCAACAACTAATAAAATTGCGAGCTTTCCTGCGCCTTACATGAGCCATCAATGGCACACGAAGGGGTTTAGGATAAACGGCGCCCTTTGGTGAGCTTTATTTTTCATGCTTGTATCATGGACTGCTCGTCAACGGCGCGGCGGGGTCACAGATTCCACTGCAGGCTCGCCATGTAGTGCTGTCTACCACATTCCTAGGCGTGGGCATTGGTGTTAGTGTCAATCCCATCACATTTTTGAGTTGTGGTAATAGATTTGTTGGTCGTGTACATAATATCATCATCATCATCATCAACCTATATTTAAGTCCACTGCAGGACGAAGGTATCTCCCTGTGATCTCCCATTGCCCCTGTTTTGCGCTAGCTGATTCCTACTTGCGCCTGCTAATTCCTTACTTCATTACCCCACCTAGCTTTCTGCCGTCCTCGACTGCGCTTCCCTTCTCTTGGTATCCATTCTGCAACTCTAATGTTCCACATTTTATCCATCTTACGCGTTACATGGCCTACCTAGCTCTATTTTTCCCTCTTAATGAAAACTAGAATATCGGCTATTTCCGTTTGCTTTCTGATCCACACCTCTCTCTTCCTGTCTCTTAACGTTAGGCCTATCATTTTTCGTTCCATCGCTCTTTGTGCGGTCCTTATTCTCGATATTCTTTGTTAACCTCCACGTTTTTGCTCCGTATGTTTGCACCGGTAGAATGCAATTATTGTACACTTTCCTTTTCAACTACAGTGGTAAGCTCCCAGTCATGATTTGGTAATGCCTGCCGTATGCACTCCACCGAATTTTAATATTCCTGTAAATTTCCCTCTCATGATCAGGGTCCCCTGTGAGTAATTGACATAGATAAACGTACTCCTTTACAGACTCGAGACGCTGACTGGCGATCCTGAATTCTTGTTCGCTTGCCAGGCTATTGAACATTATCTTTGTCTTCTGCATAATAATCTTCAACCCTACTCTTACACTTTCTCGGTTAAAGTCCTCAATCATTAGTTGTAATTCGTCCCCATTGTTCCTGAATACGACAATGTCATCTGCAAACCGAAGGTTGCTGAGATATTCGCCGTTGATCCATACTCCTAAGCCTTGCCAGTCTATGAGCTTGAATACTTTTATTAAGCATCCAGTGAATAGCATTGGAGATATTGTGTCTCCTTGCCTGACCCCTTTCTTGATAAGTAACTTTTTACTTTTCTTGTGGAGAACCAAGGTAGCTGTGGAATCCTTGTACATGTTTGCCAAGATATTCACGTATGCCTCATGTAATCATTGATTGCGCAATGCCTCTATGACTGCTGGTATCTCTACTGAATAAAATGCCTTTTCATAATCTATGTAAGCCATATAGAGAGGTTGAATGTACTGGACAGATTTCTCGATTACCTGATTGATGGCGTGCATATGATCCATCGTAGAATATTCCTTCCTGATGCCAGCCTGTTCTCTTGGTTGGCTGAAGTCAAGTGTGGCCCTGATTCTATTGTAAATTATCTATGTGAATATTTTATACAATGCTGACAGCAAGCTAATGGTTCTATAGTTATTCAATTCTTCAACAGTCTCCTTTTTTATGGAGGAATGTCGAAGTTGATGTTCTTCCTAGCCTTCTGGTACACTTCATGTCGTGAAGCATTACGTATAAAGGGCTGCAATCTTTTCAAGCATGGTATCTCCTCCATCTTTGATTAATTGACTGTTATTACATCTTCTCTAGCATCTTTTTCCCTGGTCATGCCGTTCAAGGCCCTTCTAACTTCATCGCTAGGAATAGAAGAAGCCTCTGTATCCAGTTCCACGGCCGCTGGATAAAACAAAGGTGCGGCCTGCCGCGTGCATCGAAAACGGTGTGATCCGCCGCGGCGCCACACGCCGGGGTCTGTTGTCTGGCATCGACATAGCAAATGCGTCAGGAACGCGTTTGGAACGCCGTTGCGCGTGCAAGCTGAAGCGTTCCATCCCCCTCAGCTAGCGCCGTTAGACACAGCCAAGCGGCCGACAATGCAACTACGGCCGTCACGTTCGCTCCCATAGCAGCGCGCCCGACGCGGCTGGCCGCACTTTTTTTTTATCCGGCGGCCATGCCAGTTCATCACTACTTCGAATGGTCATTAGAGCAGCAGTAAGCATGACAATCAAGCTAATCCTTGACAATCTAGGCAACCAGGAAAGCTAAGAATAATCAGCTGAACCTTTGCTAACGCTACGTATATCCTGGCATAGCCGAGCTAAGCCACTGCAACTTTTTTTTTTATCCGGCGGCCATGCCAGTTCATCACTACTTCGAATGAAAGTAGCTTGGCTGTTCTGGGAACTGTGCAGCTCAGTATAAAATTCTTCCACTGATTTTATTTGTCATCAAATTGTTGATGATATTACCCTGCTCATCTTTCATTGGATACATTTTTCCTTGTCCTATGCCAAGTTTTCTTCTCACTGATTTCATGCTGCGTCCATAATTTACTGCTTCCTCAATGTTTTCAGCGTTATAATTTCGGACATTCTTTACTTTCTCTTTGTTGATCAGTTTTGAAAGTTCAGCTAATTCTATCTGATCTCTCAAGTTTGACACTTTCATGTTCTGCCGTTTCTTTATTAGGTCCTTTGTTACTTGGTAGAGCTTACTAACGGGTTGCCTTCGTGCCTTACCTCATTAGTTGTAATTGCCACTTCAATTGCTGCTTCTGAGATTAGCCTAGCTACGGTTTCATTCATTGCTTCTATGTTGTCTTTATCTTCCTGTTGTAAAGCTGCATATTTGTTTGTGAGCACCAGCCTGAATTGGCTTGCTTTTGCCCTTACTGCGTCTAGGCTGGCGTGTTTCTTCTTGACTAATTTTATTCTTTCTCTCTTCAAATATAGAAAATGCTAAGTCTCACTCACCTAAGTACATTGCACTTTACCCTACCTAACACTTATACATCCTGCACAATGCTCAGATCGGCAGCGAGTAAGAAATCTATTTCATTCCTTGTTCTCCATTAGAGCGTTTCCAGGTCCCCTTCCAGTTGCTCCACTTCCTGAAGAAGGTATTCATTATTCGGAGCCTATTCCTTTCCGCAAAATCTACCAACATCTCTCCTCTATCTAGTGTTCTTAAAATCGATGCCGCAGTTGCCAATTGCTTGCTCGCCAGTCCTGCTTTTTCCCAACTTTTGCATTGCAGTCGCCCATGACTACAGTATACAGAGTTTGCACCTTTCTCATTGCTAATTCAACGTCTTCATCAAACTGTTCTATTTCTTTGACTTCGTTACTGGAGGGTGGTTACGGGAGGGCTTGTACTACTTTCATTATATACCTCCTATTCAGCTTTATTACGATGGACTGCTACCCTCTCAATAATGCTGTAGAATTCATCAATGTTGCCCGCTATGTCCTTGTGAAGTAGATATCCTACTCCGAACTCTCTCTTATCTGGAAGACCTCTGTAGCAGAGCATGTGGACCGTTGATCAGCACTGTATAAGCCTCAACCGTTCTTCTAACCTCACTAAGGCCAATCATATCCCAGACAATACCTGATAATTCTTCAAGTAGCCCTGCTAAGCTAGCCTCAATCGATAGGGTGCACCTATTGAACGTTGCCATGTTCAGTTTCCAGTGGCGGCCTGTCCAGTCCCTAAGATTCTTAGCACCCTCTGCCGCGTCGCAGGTCTGACCGCCGCCTTGGTCAGGTGCTTCCAGCCGCTGTGGACTGAGGGCCATGGCTTAATTGTAGGAGTCATGAGGGAGGTAGTGGCCGAATACTGCACCAGGGAGGCCAATCGCTGTTCTGGTGAGGGAGTAACTTTGTTGAAGCTTAGTGGGACGTCCTAATTTGGTGGCACCTGGACTAGTATAGCCCCACTAGCTCTCGGCGGTATATTTTTTGCCGGTGTAAGCGCCACTCCATGCTTGAAAATGTAGTGGACTGGAGGAGAATTCGAACTTAAGATCTTCAGATTAGAAGCCGGGTGTTCTACCTCTGCTCCACGTCACCACGTACATGAGATACGGTTTAAATGCTGCATGTGACGACATGCTTCAAACTTCGATAAGCTTTTGTGAGACAAGCCTCCTGATGAATAACGGTTTTTGAGTGTGTTCTAAATTCAACGAAATGATTCACTTTTACCGGCGTCCTTTGAGCTATAAAGGCTAGCGGAATCGAGTAGTCCATGCCTCAGTTGACTGAAAGTTATCTTCAACCTAGTTATATTCTAGATTTCCAGATATGGTTTGTGCATTGCAAACAGTGAACAGAAAATGGCATTTTCTTCAGTTCCCTTTTAGACATTTCAATAGAATGATACAGTATTCCAGTCTTTCGGTCAATTAAACTTTTACAAATATTATTGCTTGTAACTAGTTCTCGTCAGCATAAAATAGCAGTGAACGCGGCTTTTACCGAGGCTATTACCGAGCTACCATTCAATGTCCAGTGATCATCATCCTAGTTACGCTAAGCAGTTTCTTTTAGCACCCATTCAGTCTAAATAAAAGATTAGAAAAATAATATGCCAGCGATCATGCCAGTGTTCAATACCAATGACTAGATGAATAAACATATAGGCATATACGTCGTTCTGAGTTAGAACGCTGGTATGTTCTTGGCTTCGGGTCTGTTTTAATTGTCGTTTTCTTTCCCGTATCCCACGATCTATCGCACGCTACTGGAATTGTAAGTTCCTGACTCTTGCTCACCTTTCCGCCAATACCTTCCTGCTCTTAGTGCTATGGAAATAATTTTTCACAGGCATACCAATCATTTCCTCTTTGCAAATGATTTCTCTTCTGCCGGATTTGGAGGTTACTTGCTCGGTTAGGAATTACGAAAGGGTGCGGTGGTGCGCAGGCTCCCATACCCTGCTCATTGAGCACCGTTTATGTTGGCCGGCAGTTCTTGTGCTGCATGTCAGAGTAAGTCAGCAAAATAGAAAGTACACTTCACAAACTGGTCTTTGCAATAAAAAAATGTATATTCAAGTTCGCCTACAATGTCTTCACATACGTTTTTGCAGATAATGGTGGCTGCTATTGGTATCACAGCAGGTACAGGAATTATCTAGGACCCGAAATTGTAGTTTGTTTCATAGAGCTGTTTATTACAGTCTACCTTGTGATGAAGCGAGGTGCAGTACTGGTAAAATAAAAGCAAACAACCCCATGATGTTAAGAAAACGTTGAAATTCACTAGTGTCAGCCTAACTGCCAAGTCACGGAAACGATTTTTGCAGAGCTGCACTCCTGCTGGACCAGCAGTATGGCAAAGACTTCATCGGCCATACTGCAAAGCTCTACCGCAGCTGCATTGAAGCCATACGCGGAAACCAGGACCACACAATGAAGCTGAGGGCATTCCTGCAAGAAAGGTGGGAATTAGCTGATACTTTAATGTAATATACTTTTATCTCCGGAACAAGACCCGCTGAATTTTAGAATTATGTCACCGAACGGAACGCGGTATAAGGAGCACTTCATCGACAATCAATCTCAGTGATTCAGACAGTACATGGTCAAAGCACACAGCTGTCTTAAAATGTTTGTCAATCTGTGCTAATAGACATCACTCTGCAGAAATTTTCTGCTTCTTTAAGCACCGAATTGAGCACTCATAGAACATAAATATTTTACGAGCAAATATATATCACCAAGATATTCGGATCGACAGAAGACCTACTACATGAATAATAAAATATAGTAGCTCGCAAATTCCTTAAAAATATTGATATATATATATATATATTTCGGGCCCCTCGGTTCCCTTTCTTCTCGTTCACTACATAACGAGGGCTCGAATCCGGCAGCAATGATGCCTTCAGGTAGCATATGTGGGTTTATTGACCAGTTGCCATCACCCAAAAAGGTCACGTGCTCGTGACGCCTGCGCCAGAAAGGATGTTCACATCCGCCCTATGGTTTGTGAGTGGTGGCACTGGCTAACACTCCCAGGGTTAGTTCTAGTTGTAAAAAATGTCACTGTTTCGCCCTAAGGGCGAAGCAATGAATGCGATAGCAACACAGCAATGTCATACGAAGTAAGGTGAGCGGCTTTGGTAGCAATATGAATTGTAGTAAACATGAGCTGATTAAGTAAGCAGGTGTGCTGCGGCGTAAGTGGACCGACATGAAGAGAGACTCGATGACCACGAGAAGGCGCGTGTGAAACCGTGATGTTGATGAGAAGCGCTTCCCGTGGGCAGCGCGTGCGAAGGGACACACCTGTAGTGCTGCACTGCCGATCCGGGCAGCATTGCATGTGTAGCGTGCGTTGGAAAATGTGGGCCCGACTATTACTAACTGAATGAACAAGCGTGGTGTGAGCGCGCACAAACAAACAGGAATAGATCACACCGAACGACTGCAGACAACGACTGTCCAAAACGCTGGCAGCGAGCGTATATACGCCGCAGCGGCGAAGGTACCTTCGGTCTATCGCTTCAACGGAAACTGAGGCGGCGAATGCACGGCGCATAAAGGTCATAGCCGTGTGAGATAAGAGAGCGGCGAATGCACGGCGCATAAAGGTCAGAGCCGTGTGGAGATAAGAGACGGTGCGGACGAGCGACGAGCGCGGTTGTTGGCAGCGTAAATGTGCCCCCCCCCCCCCCCCCCCCCGGGGAGCGCGGGGGGGCCCCGCGCTCCCTCCGGCGCTGGCTTCCCGCGTCCTTGCTTGCGCGTGGGTGATTGAGTGCGTTCGCTCTCCGTGATAGCGCGCGTCCCCGCACGCTTCCGCTCGGGCATACGGCGCGCGGCGAAGATTTTATCCATAGGGAACCTCACGTCGACGGCGACGGCGACGACGACGGCAGAAATCCGGTAGAAGTGTCCATATAATTGCTATTGCAATAAAACACAAATACCCCAGAAAGTGGATGGGAAAACGGATCCGCGGTAGCTCAATGGTGAGAGCATCGCACGCGTAATGCGAAGACGTGGGTTCGTTCCGCACCTGCGGACAGTTGTTTTTTCATCCACTTTCATTTTCATTAATTTATCATTTCTATAATTCAATGAATAAGTACAAGTAATTCCCCCTATGTTGTCTTCGGTGTTATTGTTTGTTGGCTTCTTATGATATGCTTATATATATATATATATGAACAAAAAGGAAGGGAACCGCGGGGCCCCATTTTCATTAATCACATCATAAGAAGCCAGCATCGCACCCGTAATGCGAAGACGTGGGTTCGTTCCCCACCTGCAGCCCGTTGTTTTTTCATGCATTTTCGTTTTCAGTAATGTATCATTTCTTCAATTCAATTAGTTCCCCTATGTGGTCATTGGTGTCACTGTTTGTTGGCGTCTTATGATATATATATATATATAGCAGCGCCTAGTGAGCCGATGATAATGATGCAACTTTATATATATATAAGTTGCATCATCATCATCGGCTCACTAGGCGCTGCTGACACAACAGCACAATCAAATTTTTCTATAATAACATATATGAAAATTTTCTCATTCGTTTACCTCACAAACCACTTCACCGGATCGTCAACAATTGTACTAGTTGGTCCTTCATGATTAAATAGCCCGACTATAATGCCATTGCTATGCCTTTTTTGCCATGCTAGGTTATAGAAGGCCTCTCACGTACAGGAAGCTGCACAATTGTTTCCGGAGTACTGTCCCTAAGCCGTGATGAATAGGAGGGCCGCAGCAACTGCCCTGTGTGGACCTGCGTGGAGGCACCACGGGTGCAGATCTTGCTGGTAGTAGGGAGTAATCCTACATCGGACATAAATATGCTGATGGCGTTACAGATGACGGTGATTGTGAAAGTGATCAGAACGACACTTATCGCCACATGCCCCATTATAGGGGCTTGTTCTGGCCACGACCCGCGCCGTTCAACGCTACCACAGACCCGCTGCTTGTACTCGTGGACCTGTCCCTCAACTGGCGCCTCGACCTGTGGTTCCATGTCGCATTGGTGTCGGCCCCCGGCAGTAACTCCGTGCACGTACGCCTGCAGCCAGGGATCGTTAACCAGGACTGGGCCCGCTTCCTATGGATGATGCGCCACGACGGCCAGATGACGTACCTTTCCTACCAGCAGGTTCGTAAGAACCAGGGACGTCTTTCGGATTCTTAAGCAGTAAGCGCTAGCACAGCTGTAAGAATACGGAAAATATATTTGAACAGCGAATGAAACAACGATATTACAAATCGCAATGCATATCCAGACAGGGGCGAGAAGAAGAGACAAAAATGAGCCCTGATTTTCAATCATTTTATTGCATAATCGTTCTTAGGGTACTTCACCCACTTTCCGGGGCTATCTATCTATCTGTCTATCTATCTATCTATCTATCTATCTATCTATTTATCTATCTATCTATCAAACCGCCTGTGATGAAATAAGAGCGGTATGGGCCCAGGATCACTCAAGGAACGCAATCGACACCCAAACGCACACACAACAAATTTATATTCACAGGACAAAATACGAATTTGACGCGAGACCTATATTTAAAGAGATTATAACCAACACATGTAGTCACGCGGCTGCTAACTACAATACCTGTCTTTTAATATAGTCTATCACCGTGCGTTCCTTTGTGTGGAGCCCGTTGACACGTCGAGGCCGATGTCGGTCCCGAACGGCTGGCTAGCGTTTGGACGACGTCACCATGGGTCTATCCACGGCATCACGGAACTTGCAGCGGCAGCAATGACTGTGATGACAGCCACGGTTACCGACGTAGCCGTGGTAACCGCGCGCTAGCTCCAGCTACTGCTCTCGCCTCCGGCAGCAAGGCTGGTCGCGGCAGCGGCCAGGGAAAACGGCCACCTCACCTGGCTCCCTCGGCTGGTTGCCCTGTACGAACACAGGCCCTTGAGGTTCCCGGAGCCAGTTGCCCACCTAGCCTGGTTCCCTGGACCGGTCGCCGAGCAGGAACACAGGTCCTTGGCGTCCGAGAAAGGCGCTGGGGTGGATCCGGGGTTCTCTGGACCGGGCGTCAGCGAGAATCGTCTGGCCTTGAACGCCGAGTAACACGGAACACCAACACTTCTTCGTCACCCCCGCACGGCGAACACGGCATTGTTTTTTGTCCGCGCGCTTATGCGCATATGACACCGTCTTAACACCTACATGGGTAGTCCATGGTCGAATGTGTAGCGCATCGGGCTACTGCGCGGAGCGAACAGGTTCAAATCCAACTATCCGACCAACTTATGTCACTGGGTATGTGGCACTGTGTACGTGTGTGCTGCTTTTCAACGAACTCCTTTCACGCGTTCACTGTAGCTGCGGAACTTGGTAGGTACCGCTGTACGAAAAAAAAATATTTGACGCCGACTCGGAGCACTCGGTATGGGCTGCTTGGGCTGTGCTGTTCTTCAATTAACCTTTCCGATGCCAACTCGGGTCACTTGGTAGAAACGTATTTGACATTCCCAGGTATGTGCACCTGGGAATGTGCCACTCTATAATGACGAAAAGGCCCCTTAAATTTCTCCGCAGCTGAGCGGAATCGAACCCAAGTCACAAGAGTTCCTCAAGGACGACAACCCGATGCATTAGCAGGTGGCGACACAACTGCACTGGTTACGTGCCGCTATTCAGTGAAGCCCTTGCCAACTTGGGTCACTAGGTGTGCGGCAACTGAGGGAACAATTCTCAGCGTTCGCAGGCACCTGCGCGCCACACTTCTCGTCTCGGACGCCACGCGCGGGCTTCTCGTCAGCGCCACTAGAAGGTGCAGCGTGTCAAAAAGAAGCGCCAGAGAGGATCCCAGTTGCCGCATGACGCGTTTCGAAGCCTTCGCACGCAACGGCGCTCTATGCATTTCGGAGGCCACACGTAGGTTTCGCGACGGCGGCCCTAGATGGCGCCCAGTGTTCTTATGTAAGCGCGAAAATGGAGTCCCGCTGCAGTACACGCCTCATACATAAGTCGTTTCGACGGTGGCAATGTGTTGTGCCGCTATATCGATTCAGTGTTAAGCGCATTACCGTCCACAGTCATCGTGAGATGCGGTCTGCTAATTTTTTATTCATTCCGCCGGCCCTAAGCATGCGTTCACTGTATAGCCGCGAACTAAACCCATCATCACGTGATCAGTAGCAGAACGTCAAACCCAATAAACCACCACGGTGGCTACGGCATCCTGACATGATCCTGTCTGATGCACTCAATAGCGCCAGACGTATTCCAGCGAAATATTCGCTCCAAACGTTATCAAAACAAAATCCGCTCTATCTTGTGCAGGAAGCCTCCAAGCTGTTTACCAAGGATGGCCTTGAAACGATGACGCGGTACGTGATGGAGCAGCTGGCGTCGCTCGAGCTCCAGGTCGCACAGCAACTCTCAACAGGCAACATGACGCTTCAGCCACCTCGAGGATCACGCGGTGGCAGAAAGCCGTGCGACCGCGTTGCGTGGCGTCACGCCGACTGCCTGACGCCCGGAGTGCAACCTTCGCGCTGGCTCGCTGCCCTGTCGCGTCATGTCGGCCCCTCCGTAAGTATACCATCACCTAAGTGTTTTCTCTGTCCATATCTTCAGTGCCTACTACTGGCACGGTACGTGCTGAAGTTGATGTGATAATTGCGTGATTTTAGCGTGGTAGACTCCCAACGTAGAACTTAAAATGTTCCACCATTGCCGTTATCAAAGGCATGATTAGCGATAAGTTATGGGACAATATAAACATTGGCAGTTTCGCCCAAAGTGCGAAGATTCACAGTGATAGCAAGGATCAGTGCAGCGCTGAAGCTTATCGGACTTTGCTTTAACAACAGACGGCGGCGACATGTTGGCAGGACGTAGCAAGCGAAACTGCAGCGCAATAGACGCAACCCTAACAGCTGCCAGGTGCCTCGCAACGCTGGTGCGATGGGGAGCCCTGCCGATGGTGTTGCAGGCATCGAACCTCGCTGAAAAAGGGGATGTGGCCCAATGAATACCGTTGGCGTTCCTAGCTGGAAGTTCACTGTCCTACACACTCGTACCACTGAAAACACCACGGCGTGGTATACAGACGACGGCTCACCAGGAACGATTGTGTTATTTCGCGCAATGCTCAAATCACCAGTGAAATGCAGAACACGGTCTGACTGAAGCATCTGTGTGCGTCAACTGGGCCTCGCTGTTTTTTAAGCCACACGCGCGGCGCATCTGTCATGTGTCTGGAGACCTTCTAACACTCCACGTGCAAACCCCACACGTGCGTCGGCGCCACTGCACAATGGCTGCGGTGGAACCGACGGACCAACACTACTAGATAGCAACGCTACGATAATACTCTCGTAGTATCGTCCCCTCCGGTCGCGCAGTAAATGTCAGTATAACTCTCATTTTGTTCTTATGGCGTCACACATACCTGCACCTTACAGCCCTCAGCTCCGGGTCCGCTTGCCGGCCTTTCCGTTTTGCTGCAGCTTTCCGCGCTCTGGACTCCGGGTCCGCTTGTTGTCTGCGTCGCCGTCCTGCAGCAGCTTTGCGAGCCCTCGACAATGCTTGCAGTTGAGCCGCCACTCTCGCCTTTTCATCCACAGCGGGTGCGCCGTTATCATCCATGGCTGAAGCGAGAAAGAGAGCGCGCGTCACTAGTGTCTAGAATAGGGGAAGTGTGCAGACCGCGCCGCTGGCTCTGAGGCCGCTCCGCGATGCGCCGAAACGAAAGGTCCAGGGGGCGCTGACACCCGCTTACACGTGCGCTTGCCGCAAAATCGTCTGTTCACCGCGCAGTAAACCGGCCGAGCTTGGCGACGACTCTTTAGTTCCGCTGCGTTCTTTCTGTTACTTGCGCATGCATACATCCTTTTTATTTGCTAACCATATTGTTAATGGAGACTTTTGTAAAGCGATCTTCTTTTTCGCCGTGAACTTCGTTTTTGCAGATCGCTCTAGCATCTCGCACTTCTTTATATATACCCCGCGGCTTCTTTAACATGCTCATACGGAACAATTTCCAAGCCCAACTGCAATCGATCGCGAGCGCAATGAAATTTGTGGCGTTTAGCCGAAGTGGGGTTACGATGGCGCTATCAAGAGTGATGCACTTTGGCGAGTACGCGGCGTACGAGAAGGAAAAGCTGGCAAGTTCGTTTCGGATAGAGCGAACTGTTGAAATACGATCTGGTGACAGTTGTATATTTGTTTAATGTTTATTTGCTTGAATTGTTTTTGCTTTGGCTGTTTTTCTTCTATGATCAAAGCACACCTCTCTGCTTAAAAAAAAACACTTTTATTCTAGAAATAATTGACACTAAACTACAGAACGAAATCCTTAATTGCAGCTAGCACTTAGGGTTTTTTCAATCAGAACAAACATAGTGCACACTATTTTTAAAAGGCTGGCTTTCTGCATCAAACAAGTAAAGACATGGGGTACATCTAACATGAGTTAGTGCCACTCCAAGTTGTTCTTCTTAGTTTCAGGTGCTTCCTTCTTTAGCTTGCTGAAGGTTGATCTTTATTGAGGGACTTGGTAAAAAAATGAAGCCTAGTGAGAAGAAAGAACTTCATTATGTTGTTTGTCAGTTCCTCCTGGTGTGCCTGACACCCGCCACGGGGCACATTCTGTATGATGTGAAGAACTTCCATCATACTGTCTCGGTGAAGCTTGTTCCAACTGAACCACATTGTGAACACATCTTCTAAAGCTTCCACAAATGCAAATAGCTGGACTGAAGGATACAGAAGACCTCCTTGATCGGAAAAAGCTGTAAAAGAGGAGAGACCCTCATCTGCGTCTTCAGAAGATGTTAAAAGCTGATCGAAACATTCCCGACACTCCGTAACCATCACCCTCTTTCGAGCAACGTATCCAGCCAGGTAATATGTTAACCTGGCATCGCTGGTCTGCTGTGGGTCGACATGGTCACCATGTTCGGACTTATCGAGGACACTTGAAACCTCATCAAACTTTTCCTTGTCAATTAAAATGTCTACATGGTTGGTGGCTTCATCCACTCCGGCTAGGGACGTGAGAGCACCTCCTGCACAGCTTGCCGTGTCCAGTGCTTTCACCAAGTTATAAAAACTTAAAGCAGTTAACTGCTGTTAGAAACTGAGATGACGTAGGATGGTCATTGCAGCCGGAGAACTGCCGAATTATTCCGAATAACTTTTCAATGGGGTCTTGGCTGAGACGTGAGGTTAGCAAATACTTATATCCAACATATCCAGTCAGATATTCAAGAAGTTGCAGTGTGCCTTTTATTGTGACTCTAAGGCCTTCAGCTGTGCTGTGCAACAAAAAACCTGCCTTTGTGGGCCCTGTGTTGGCTTCCCACCTATTGATGTAGTCCAGCGCATTTTGCAGCAGTACTTCTTCTTCATAGTTCTTTCTCAGTGCTGCTGAAGTCACTCTTGAAGTCATCACAGAAACGAGTTTCTGCATAAAGGCAACAAATTGTTCCGTTGGTGCCCTGTACGTGCAGGACTTCGAAATTTCCTCTTTGTACAAAAAAAGCCCACGCAGGACTTCAGTGCTAAAGAGGTGAAAAGCATAATTTACTTTCATCTTGTCGAAATTATTTGATTTAAGTGTACATGCGTAATCTTAGGCATCGCTTTTAGCGTTGTTGCACACTTGTCCAATTGATGGGCAACTTTGTGTGGTCGCACGTCAACGTGACGCTCTAGTGTTTTGTAACCCCCTATTATGAAACTATTTCTCACGCATTTAACCAAATGCGGAAAATCTGACAGAATAAAAAGGCGTCTGCCATCTCCAGTAGGGTGTTGTACTGATGGCGTCACAGCTGCAGCCGTACCATGTACGCCAAACTGATGCCACATCGCACACACTAAGAAAAAAAAGAGTATCCCTTACTCTTTCGCGGAGTCTGGGTTCGCCACATATACGACACACTTTGGGGGAGACACCCGAACTCTCTTTTGCCAGAGAGTCCAAAGACTATCTGTGATGTATACAAGGTGGTTACGTAACTCCTCACGCAATAGTCATGCACACTTTTTTCTAGTGGTCTCCTGGACCCTTTCAAGAGGGTTGCAAGACTACCGCTGAGGGAGTCTGTTAACTCTTCTAGATGAGTCAGACGACTGAAGATAAAGGGTCACATGACTACTGTTGAGGGTGTCTGTTAACTACTCTAGATGAGTCAGACGAGTCAAAAAAAGGTCACTGTGATGAGGAAACAACGACAACAAACTTGCCGGTTTCCAGTTGGGCCCAGGATCCTTTTAATAATGACACGGCAGACGGGAGCTTGCTACACGAAACACAGACTTTATACAGACACGCTAAACGATACAGACAATTTACATACACATGCACGTGGGCTATAGTTCGGGAGTTGTCCTTCGATAAACACGTGCCTAGCACTCATGCAACACTCGCCCGTATGCATCGTTTTCGCTGTGCCCGTGACGGTGGTTGTGACGGTGGAGCGTCGTTGTGGCTACGTCGCTGCTGTCGCGCCGCACCTTGTCGCACCACGCCGCTTCTTGTCGCGACGTGGAAGCAGAAGAAAAACAGCAGGCCGGTAGAACACCAGGCTGGTAGAACACCAGACCACTGCTGTAGCTGGCCAGTAACGCCTGACCTGCAACGCCTCGGCTGCTAAAACGGCACGCTCGGTCGGCGGACAGGTAGCTCAGGCGCCCCGGTGGCCAGCAGGAAGCACTGCACCAGGCCGCTATCACAGCAGGCCGCTGGTACACAGGAGAGCAGAGCCACGAGCGGGATCCACGACCAGGTCCGCACGGTAGCAGGACGCCCGGTCGCCAGTCCTCGGGCTCGCTCAGCAGGCTGGTAGCTCAGGCGTCCCGGTCCAAGCAGGAAGCACTGCACCAGGCCGCTATCACAGCAGGCCGCTGGCGCGTAAGAAAGCCCAGCCACGAACTGGATCCCCGACCAGGTCCGCACGGTAGCTGGACACCCGGTCGCCGGTACCCGAGCCTGGAGCCGCCGTTTTGCAAGCTTGCGTTCGAGGCTGCCGCTCGCTCTCACGTTCTGCGTGCTCTCGTCTCTTCTTCGTTCGTGGCACGTGTCGTCATCTTCCATTACAATCATCACCAATCCGCCTCTTGTAGCCACAACACAATCATCATTCGAAGCAGGTCTTCTCGCCACCGCACGCCACTATCCACATCATCACAAGGGCCCCCCCACTTAAGATAGTTGCCCTTAACTATTCTAAACAACACAGGAGGAGGGGTGCATGAGTGCAGGCACGTGCGAATAGTTCAAGAAAAATTCGTGGTCCACAGAAACAATTTACGAGCACACACAGATCACAAAACACGTTGAGACTTCGGAACACAAGCCAAAGTTCTCACGAAAGAAATGAAAAGTTCTACCGCAATGCAAAGTTCTAATAAAAAACTGCAGTACTGTGCGCGGCAATCATGATGGCACAAAATAAGTGTGCAAGAAACACGAAAAACCATTCACAGCTTTGTCACAGTCCGGAGTAGAGCATGCCGGTGCAGGGATACTGAATTATGTTACCCGCTCCCAAATTAACCGAACCGCGGATGTCTCAATCCTACGTACCGGTCTTTCATGAGTTAACCACGCACGCCAAGCAACGCCAGATGTGCTGCGTCGTGTGAGGTCAGCAACTCCTATGTGCCTGACATATGCTTGCACAAAACAATTGTCTGGTATCCCTAATCTTGTTGGGATCTTAGAATGCAAATGAGCTGTTCAATTCCCTGAGTTAACTTTCTCATGATTCAGCGGAAGGTTCGGGACATTTCTCTGCTCGTCTCCGTTCACATTTGATGGTGAGTGAATAAGCGCTTCATTATGTCTTACAGGCGATTTATTGTTATTCCTTGGGTTTACCTGACATGTTGAAGTGCTCACGCTTACGTCATGTACCGTTGGAGTCATTGCCTGGATACTAGGCATTTTCTTTGACATGATAGGTGAGTCCACTCTCATAGATTGAGAAAGATTGGCTGGGTGACTTTGCTGGCAATCTCTATCGCTGGTTATACCAGAGTACAAAGTTGCGTCTTGTTTTGTGTCATGGAGGACGGGGCTTACATGAACTTTCGTTTGCGGATCAGCCTCCTCGATTGAAGTGCATGGTTCCAACAAACAAGCAGTACCTAAAGACTTCATTGATAGTGAGTCACAATTCAATTCTTGCGATTTATCTTTGTGGCTTAGGGCAGTTCTTGCATTAGTTTTTTGAACATTGCAAGCTTCGTGATCATGGAAAGCATATAATGCTTGCTCACGCGTCAAGCAACGTTGAGCTGCCTCGTCGCCCGTTTCAAAACCCAAAGACGTTGTTGTGGGAGGTGGTGAAGATAAGGAAATCCCCCCATTTACAGCTTCACCATCAGATGGAATCATGCTGCCGAAAGTCGTAGCGCTACTGAGCGCTTCACGAGCTGCGATCTGCAATTTGAGAACACATAGCTCTTCCTCATAACGCACTCGCTCAGCTTGAAGCTGCACTGGATGGCGAGCTTTTTCCATTTCCCTTTCAGCAGCACGCCTCTCGCACTCCAATGACCACTGATGTTCCACCCAGTCTCTTAGCTCCGCTTTCTCTAGTCCCATGCTCTCGCCTAGCTCGATTAGTTCTTTTATATGCATTGCTTTCTTTCCTTGTTTGCAAGCTTACAACCTGCCTCGTACTCTCCAGTGGCTACGCGTCCGAACCTCTGGAGATTCGTGTGGAGGTCGTCACGTCGTTCGTCGAACAGTGGC